>NW_005054369.1:684416-687747 GCF_000277835.1 Geospiza fortis | reverse complement strand
TGGGTCACTCCAACCCAGCATCTACAGTCCCAACTACCTCCCCTACTGTTCTGGAGATTTGGTCACAGTAACCATGGTCTGCAGTGGGGCAGACTCTGACTAGGAGATAGGAGAGGACAGTGGCTGAGGAAAGACCCTGCGTATGGATATTGCACATGTGCCCTTGTCCAGGGACCTGCTCGATGTGCTTGGGGACAGAGGTGCTCAAGACCCTGTGTCATGTGCAGAACAGCCCTTTGCTAGACTCACATGTGGCCCATTCACTGAGGGGACACTCATGGAGCCTGGAGATGTCAGGGGAATAGGGGAATGGCAGCACTGCATTTACTAGGATCAGACCTGTTGAACTCCTTCTCTTCTCGTGCCAAGTTGGGGCTGGCTTTAAAATTGGGACTAAACTAGGTGGGCTGGACTTACCTGTTGTGATCGGCCATTGAGGAGGAGGGGTTGGCTGGGGGGCTGCAACAAAGAACAGGGAGTGAACAAATGGGTAGTGAATGCAGCAGGATTGTAACAATGGTGGACATGAAACATGGACATGGACATGGACATGGACATAGACATGGACATGGATGTGGACGAAGATTTGGATGTGGACATGTACATGGATGTGGATGTGTACGTGGACATGAAAACCCCGACTGTAGGATGAAAAGGGGACGAGAGCATAGAGTTCTGTCTAGCCTTTCCTCCATCTAGACACCAGTGTGATGTGCTCCCAGTCCTGCTCCGTCTTTCCCACTCTACAATCTTTCAATCAATCTTTCTGTTTTCTGTGACCTCGTCATACAGCCCCAGCTCTGCCCAGAGAAATCAGCATGTCTGCCTTCTGTGAAGGAGTCCAAAACCCTTCAGATGGTCTGCCCACCTGCACAGATGGCACTGGCATCCTCCATGTGCCCGCAGTTGTGCACGCCCCAGACGTTGTGCTGGCACATCTGCAGGGAGGGCTCGTCCCCGCGGCACTGCACGTCGTCCAGGAAGATGCGGCCGGAGCCTGGGCCAAAGCGAGCATTTTGTGGGGCTCCCAGGGCCTGGCCACAGCCCAGCTGCTGGCACACCACCTGGGCATCGTGCAGGTCCCACTGGTCGTCACACACCGTGCCCCAGGTGCTGCCGTCGTACAGCTCCACGCGGCCCTCGCAGCTGTTCCTGCCGCCCGACAGCCGCACGCCGGGCCCTGACACACGGCACAAGACATTGGTTTGAGTCCCTCCAACCCAGCATCCACAGTCCCAGCTTCCCCTACTCTTCTGGAGATTTGGTCACAGTAACCATGGTCTGCAGTGGGGCAGACCCTGAAGTCCAGGAGATAGGAGAGGACAGTGGCTGAGGAAAGACCCTGCGTATGGATATTGCACATGTGCCCTTGTCCAGGGACCTGGTGGATGTTCCTGGGGACAGAGGTGCTCAAGATCCTGTGTCATGTGCAGAACAGCCCTTTGCTAGACTCACATGTGGCCCATTCACTGAGGGGACACTCATGGAGCCTGGAGATGTCAGGGGAATAGGGGAAGAGCAGCCTTGCATCCACCAGCATCAGCCCTGTTGGACCCCCCCATCTCTTATCGTGCCAAATTTGGGCTAGCATTAAAATTGGGACTAAACTAGGTGGGCTGGACTTACCTGTTGTGATCGGCCATTGAGGAGGAGGAGGGGTTGGCTGGGGAGCTGCAACAAAGAACAGGGAGTGAACAAATGGGTAGTGAATGCAGCAGGATTGTAACAATGGATGGACATGGACATGGACATGGACAAGGACATGGACTCAGAAAAAGATGAGGATGTGGATGTGGACATGTACATGGATGTGGACATGAAAACCCCGGCTGTAGAATGAAAAGGGGATGAGAACATAGAGTTCTGTTCAGCCTTTCCCCCATCCTGATACCACAGTGCTCCCAGTCCTGCTCCATCTTTCCCACTCTACAATCGTTCAATCAATCTTTCTGTTTTCTGTGACCTCGTCACTCAGCCCCAGCTCTGCCCAGAGAAGTCAGCCTGCCTGCCTTCAGTGGAGGAGCCCAAAACCCTTCAGATGGTCTCTGCTGGCTGCTCACCTGCACAGATGACACTGGCATCCTCCATGTGCCCGCAGTTGTGCACGCCCCAGCCGTTGTGCCGGCACATCTGCAGGGAGGGCTCGTCCCCGCGGCACTGCACGTCGTCCAGGAAGATGCGGCCGGAGCCCGGGCCAAAGCGAGCATTTTGTGGGGCTCCCAGGGCCTGGCCACAGCCCAGCTGCTGGCACACCACCTGGGCATCGCGCAGGTCCCACTGGTCGTCACACACCGTGCCCCAGGTGCTGCCGTCGTACAGCTCCACGCGGCCCTCGCAGCCGTTCCTGCCGCCCGACAGTCGCACACCGGGCCCTGACACACGGCACAAGGCATTGGTTTGAGTTCCTCCAACCCAGCATCCACAGTCCCAGCTTCCCCTACTGTTTCACAGATTTTTGCCTCTGTGACTTTGATTTCAGGTGTTGCAGTTCTAGGGTGATCAGGAAAGGGCAGTGACTGTGCAAACATCACTGGAATACAGATGGAAAATATGACCTCCTCTGGTCTTGCTGCCAGTGTCATGATTGCGATCCCTGGGGACAGATATGCTCAAGAGCCTGGCTCATGTCCGGAAAAGCTCTTTGCTAGCCTTGCATGTGGCCCATTCACCGTGGGGGACATTCATGCAGCCCAGAGATGTCAGGAGAATAGGGGAAGAGCAGCCTTGCACTGACCAGGATGAGACCTGTTGAACGCGCCTCTTCACTTATTGTGCCAACTTGGGGCTGGCTTTAAAATTGGGCCTAGGCTAGATGAGTAGGACTTACCTGTTGTGAGCGGCCATTGAGGAGGAGGAGTTGTCTGGGGGGCTGCAACAAAAAATAGGGAGTGAACAAATGGGCAGCAAATACAGCTGGATTATAACAATGGATGGACATGGACATGGATGCGGACAGAGATGTGGATGTGGATGTGGATGTGGACATGTACATGGATGTGGATATGAAAACCCAGGCTGTAGGATGAAAAGGGGACGCGAGCATGGAGTTCTGTCCAGCCTTTCTCCCATCCAGACACCAGTGTGATGTGCTCCCAGTCCTGCTCCATTATTCCCACTCTACAGTCTCTCAATGTGTTTTCTGCGACCTCATCACTCAGCCCCAGCTCTGCACAGAGAAGTCAGCCTGCCTGCCTGCAGTGGAGGAGCCCAAAACCCTTCAGATGGTCCCTGCTGGCTGCTCACCTGCACAGATGACACTGGCATCCTCCATGTGCCCGCAGTTGTGCACGCCCCAGCCGTTGTGCCGGCACATCTGCACGGAGGGCTCGTC
>NW_005054369.1:681138-683370 GCF_000277835.1 Geospiza fortis | reverse complement strand
TCCCCTACTGTTCTGGAGATTTGGTCACAGTAACCATGGTCTGCAGTGGGGCAGACCCTGAAGTCCAGGAGATAGGAGAGGACAGTGGCTGAGGAAAGACCCTGCGTATGGATATTGCACATGTGCCCTTGTCCAGGGACCTGCTCGATGTGCTTGGGGACAGAGGTGCTCAAGACCCTGTGTCATGTGCAGAACAGCCCTTTGCTAGACTCACATGTGGCCCATTCACTGAGGGGACACTCATGGAGCCTGGAGATGTCAGGGGAATAGGGGAATGGCAGCACTGCATTTACTAGGATCAGACCTGTTGAACTCCTTCTCTTCTCGTGCCAAGTTGGGGCTGGCTTTAAAATTGGGACTAAACTAGGTGGGCTGGACTTACCTGTTGTGATCGGCCATTGAGGAGGAGGGGTTGGCTGGGGGGCTGCAACAAAGAACAGGGAGTGAACAAATGGGTAGTGAATGCAGCAGGATTGTAACAATGGATGGACATGAACATGGACATGGACATGGACATAGACATGGACATGGATGTGGACGAAGATTTGGATGTGGACATGTACATGGATGTGGATGTGTACGTGGACATGAAAACCCCGACTGTAGGATGAAAAGGGGACGAGAGCATAGAGTTCTGTCTAGCCTTTCCTCCATCTAGACACCAGTGTGATGTGCTCCCAGTCCTGCTCCATCATTCCCACTCTACAGTCTCTCAATGTGTTTTCTGCGACCTCATCACTCAGCCCCAGCTCTGCACAGAGAAGTCAGCCTGCCTGCCTGCAGTGGAGGAGCCCAAAACCCTTCAGATGGTCCCTGCTGGCTGCTCACCTGCACAGATGACACTGGCATCCTCCATGTGCCCGCAGTTGTGCACGCCCCAGCCGTTGTGCCGGCACATCTGCAGGGAGGGCTCGTCCCCGCGGCACTGCACATCGTCCAGGAAGATGCGGCCGGAGCCCGGGCCAAAGCGAGCATTTTGTGGGGCTCCCAGGGCCTGGCCACAGCCCAGCTGCTGGCACACCACCTGGGCATCCCGCAGGTCCCACTGGTCGTCACACACCGTGCCCCAGGTGCTGCCGTCGTACAGCTCCACGCGGCCCTCGCAGCTGTTCCTGCCGCCTGACAGCCGCACGCCGGGCCCTGACACACGGCACAGGGACAAGGATGAGCTCACACCAGCCCAGCACTCTGCTCTGCCCGCATGGGCCACTGCAACGGGGCTGCTGCAAGGCCAGGCATGGGGCTGGGGGGCTGGAATTACCTGTGGAATATGGTGCGGATGTGGTGGGCGCTGCAGCTGCAGATGCAAGGAAGAATTTGGTGTCAATGACAAAGGCTCTAAACAGATCAGCACATGTCATGCACATGGGTGCAGCCCGTTTTCTAGAAGCCCCTGTCCTGTGATTTCTACAACATCCTGCAGAGCTCTTTCACTCATCTCAAATCACCATCCTGACTTTGCTGTTTCACACAGGACTCCCATGCACACAGAGACCTCTCCTGAATGTCAAAATACTTAAAGCAGCATCTTTCTTTCCTCCATCCACATCCCTGGTGCCAGAGCATGTCTAGGAAACAACTCTGCTACTACCCATGCAGGACATGAAGCAGTTAAGGCAGAATGAATTTCTTGCTCATGGTTGCAATGAGAGGCAATCTCTCTGCAGACTTTCATTAAACCAGCAATGGCTGCAGAGTTCCTGGACTGAAAGCACAGCTGTCCCATTTGCCAGCTCTTCCCCATGCTCTGTTTGCATCCCCACTTTAGTTTGGGGTGGCCTAACTGGAGAGGCCCAGGGCTGGGACACTACTTGCACTGAAATGAGCTCTGGCAAGGGAGATGAGGAGCAGTGGGGAGGGCAGTGAGTGAGAGTAGACAGGGTTACCTTCTGTGCTGCTCATTGCCGTGCTAGCCACTGTGCTTGTGGTGGTCAGCAGTGCTGGGCTGGACACCTCGGTTGTGGCAGGGGCTGGTGCTGTGGTGGTCATTTCCAGAGGGGTGGGTGTCTCTGTAAGTTGGGGAGGTGATGAGTTCAATGGCCATGAAAAGCAGAGCTGGAGGCATAATGCCAGGAGAGAGGGTGGAGCTCTTTCCTTCCTTTCCCCCATCCTGGCACCAGCCTGACCTGTCCCCAGTCCTGCCCCATCCTCCATAAAGAACAACCCTTCAATCCACAGCTTTGCCCCATCAGTGGATGCCAACAGCAGGAAATGTGGGGATACTGCTGTTCC
>NW_005054369.1:646917-680973 GCF_000277835.1 Geospiza fortis | reverse complement strand
CTGCACGGCGGCCAGGAAGACGCGGCCGGAGCCCGGGCCAAAGCGAGCGTTGCGTGGCGCTCCCAGGGCCTGGCCACAGCCCAGCTGCTGGCACACCACCTGGGCATCCCGCAGGTCCCACTGGTCGTCACACACCGTGCCCCAGGTGCTGCCGTCGTACAGCTCCACGCGGCCCTCGCAGCCATTCCTGCCGCCCGACAGCCGCACGCCGGGCCCTGACACACGGCACAGGGACAAGGACAAGGACAGGTTTACACCAGCTCTGCACCCATAGCCCCAAACTTCCCAACTGCTTTTCAGATTTTGCCACAGTGAGCATGAGGAGGAGTAGTACAGAGGCAAAGGGGATTGGGGTGGTTTGTGACTGAGGATAGACTGTAGGCATACACACAGCAGTTCTAGACCTGTCCAGGGACCTGTTGGTGTCCTGTTGGAGATGCCCGGTTGCAGAAGTCATGGATTCACTGAGGCATTTCCAGAAGAACTCTGTGCAACCTTTTGGGGGAAACCAACCCTGATGGGGACCCTTCAAGCACCCTGGGGTTGTCATGGGCCAAGGGGGTCAGCAGCCTTGCACTGAGCAAGATCAGCACTGTTGGACTCCCCTTTTCTCATCTAGTGCCAGGCTGGACCTCACTTAGAAACTGGGTATAACCTGGGTGAGCAAGACCTACCTGTTGTGAGTGGCCATTGAGAAGGAGTGGTTGGATTGGCAGCTGCAAAAAAGAAGAAGGAGTGAACAAAAGCATAGTGAGGTTTGTGGCAGTGTATGGACTTGGATGTGGACATGGTCATGAACATGGACATGAAAATTCAGGCTGTAGGACTAAAGGGGGAAGAGAGCTTGGGTCCTGCCTTTCCCCCCATTCCTATATTAGCCAGACCTGTCCCCAGTCCTGCCCCATCCTCCCCAAAGAACAATTTGCCCCCTCCTTTAGCCTCTAAAGCAGGAAGTGTGGAATAGCCAGTGTGCCCTCTCTGTGTAGAAATGTGTCTTTTGCATCACACAGGATTCAGCCCCTGGTGGCAGAAGACCTGGTGACAGCCTCTGCCCTGGCCCAGCTTGGCTGTTCCCAGAGAACCCAGAACACACTTAGAGTGATATGCAGAAGGCCACACACCTGCACAGATGACACTGGCATCCTCTACATGCCCGCAGTTTTGCACACCCCAGCCGTTGTGCCGGCACATCTGCAGGGAGGGCTCGTCTCCGCGGCACTGCACGTCGTCCAGGAAGATGCGGCCAGAGCCCCGCCCAAAGTGAGCATTTTGTGGGGCATCCAGGGCCTGGCCACAGCCCAGCTGCTGACACACCACCTGGGCATCCCTCAGGTCCCACTGGTCGTCACACACCGTGCCCCAGGTGCTGCCGTCGTACAGCTCCACGCGGCCCTCGCAGCCGTTCCTGCCGCCCGACAGTCGCACACCGGGCCCTGACACACGGCACAACATCAGGTTTCCAATGCCTCAGCATCCACGACCCCCACCTCCCCTACTGTTTTGGAGATTTGGTCATTGTGACTTTGATTTGAGGTGGTGCAAGCCTAAAGAGACCAAGGAAGGGGAGAGAGAGAGCAAAGACCCCCGGCGCATGGAAGGCTGATGCGTAATGAGCAAGGCAAAGCTGTGCTACGCAATCCCAACAGTCTTATGTGCTTTTGGTACCATGTTTGGGAGGCTGGCAGCATTTTCATACCTCAATTTCTAATCTGAGTTTTGATAATTGGAGGAGTATAACAGTAACACCGTAACACAAAAAACCTGCAAAGCCTGAGAACCCAACTCTTTGTAAGAAATGGGACTACAGCCCTTCTTCAGTGCAGAGTACTGGTGCTGCAGACCAGCCTGTATTACAATATGGGGAACCCCATGAGAACAGCCTGGGGGTCCTGGGAGCTGCTGGAGGCATGGGGAATTTGCCAAAAAGCCATTTTTGCACACTAAGATCATGTGACATCCCCCTACACCACTCATACACCTTGCAGGTGTTTGAAGCTATGGGCCCTGGCAGGGCATCCACAAGGAACTGGCCACTTCTGCTTGATGGCTGAACAGCAAAAGCCATGCCTGGCATCAGGACAGATACCTGTGTCTTGGTCTTGGCTGGCAAGCACATGGGCTTGAGGGAAGGGATTGCCCCCACCCTCTTGGTACTTGCTGCCTCACAGCCAGGAGCCATGGGGTGTCTGGCAGACCAGGGCTTGGACTCAACACCACTGCAGCTGCTGTTCTGCTGAGGCTCAGATCCTCCCTGGCAGAAGCCCTCAAATGACAGAACCCTTTGCCATGGGCAGACGGGACCAGCAGCATTGCAGTGAGCAGGCTCAGCCCAGCAGGCCCCCTCTCTTCTCCTCTTGTGCCAGGGTGGGGCTCACTATAAAACTGGAAATATGCTGGGTGGGAAGGAATTACCTGTTGTGTACGGCCATTGAGCAGGAGGGGTTGGATTGGCACCTGCAAGGAAAAAGAGGGAGTGAATGAAAGAGTACTAAAGGCAGCAAACTTGTCACAGAGGATGGACAAAGACATGGACATGGCATGGGCATGGACATGGGCATGGGCATGGACTTGGATATGGGCATGGGCATGGACATGGCATGGACATGGATATGGAAATGCTAGGCTCAACATGGACATGGACATGGACATGGACATGGATATGGAAATGCTAGGCTCAAGGAATAAAGGGATGAAAGGGCATGGAACTCCTGCTACTGACCTATCCAGACACCAGCCTGACACGTCCCCGGCACAGCCCATGCCATGATCCCATCAGCCTACTCTTTGCAACCACATGGGGCACCTACAGACTGGAGAGCCTGTTCTGACCTGTCTGTGCAAAAATGGGGATTTTGCATGACACGAATTTCAGCACCAGGCAGCAGAAAACCCCAGGCTCTCATCTCTGCCCTGGCTCTGCATGGCTGCTTCCCATGGAGGACACCAGAACCCATCCAGTGTGAGCTGCCGGAGAGCTGATAGTCTCTGCTGGCTACCCACCTGCACAGATGACACTGGCATCCTCCACATGCCTGCAGTTGTGCACGCCCCAACCATTGTGTTGGCACATCTGTAGGGAGGGCTCGTCCCCGCGGCACTGCACGTCGTCCAGGAAGATGCGGCCGGAGCCCCGCCCAAAGTGAGCAGTGTCCAGTGCAGCCAGGGCCTGGCCACAGCCCAGCTGCTGACACACCACCTGGGCATCCCTCAGGTCCCACTGGTCGTCACACACCGTGCCCCAGGTGCTGCCGTCGTACAGCTCCACGCGGCCCTCGCAGCCGTTCCTGCCGCCCGACAGCCGCACTCCTGGCCCTGACACACGGCACAGGGACAAGGACGAGCTCACACCAGCCCAGCACTCTGCTCTGCCCATATGGGCCACTGCAACGGGGCTGCTGCAAGGCCAGGCATGGGGCTGGGGGGCTGGAATTACCTGTGGAATATGGTGCGGATGTGGTGGGCACTGGAGCTGCAGATGCAAGGAAGAATTTGGTGTCAATGACAAAGGTTCCAAACAGAGTCATCACAATGTCAGGCAGATGAGTGCAGCCTATTTTCTAGGAGCCCCTGTCTTGTGATTCCTACAACATCCTGCAGAGGATCTCTCATCTCTTTCATTTATCTGAAATGACTGTCTTGACTTTGCTGTTTCATGCACTGAACAGTGAGTGAGAGTGGACAGGGTTACCTGGTGTGCTCTCCTCTGGCCTCGTAGCTATTTCCTCTGAGGTGCCCAACAATGGTGAGGTTATCATGCTTGTGAATGTCGTTGTCTCTGGTGAGGTGGACATCTCTGCAGGGGTGTACATCACTGCTGGGATGGACGTCTTTGGCATGGCACTGGATGCCATTGTGGACATCTCTGACGCGGCACTGGATGCTATTGTGCTGGTAATCTCTGCTGCGGGTGACGTCTCTGCTGAGGTGGACATCACTGCTGAGGTGGGCATCACTGCTGAGGTGGGCATCACTGCTGAGGTGGACTTCACTGCTGAGGTGGGCATAACTTCTGAGGTGGGCATCACTGCTGAGGTGGACATCTCTGGCGTGCTAGAGAGTGGCGATGCGCTGGTCGAGTATGTTGGGCTGGATGTTCCTGCTAAGGAGGTCATTAGTGCAATGGCAACGGACATGGAAAGCAGAGCTGGACAAATAATGGGGGAAGAGAGCATGGAACTCTCTCCTGTCATTTTCGGAGTCTGTCTGCAGTGCAGTCAGGTCTGGGAAGGAAGTCCAGGGGCACTAAAGAGAACAGTGAGTGACAGTGGACAGGGTTACCTGTTGTGCTCTCCTCCACTGTGGTGATCATAGCAGGCAGTGAGTACGGCAGTGGTGGGGCAGAGGATGACACTTCTGTCTCTGGTAAAGCAGACATCTCTCTCATGGTCGTTTGCCATGGGTTGGGTGTGACTGCTAGGGTTGTCATTGGCTCTGTGGCGGCCATCTCCACTAGGAAGGATGCCTCTGATCTGGGGGCTGATGTCGCCATGGCGCTTGTCTGAAATGGGGTTGTCACGTGAGGCAGAGTGGAAATTTTCCAGAGCAGAAATCCATTTTGATTTAGGTGAAATGTACATTTTTTAGTTAAGTGTGTGGTTAGAAAACATAGCTATTTAGCCTGACTGCAAAAGCTTACTTTTCCTAGAAGGACAGAGATAAGGGGGAAGAGATAGAGGGTGATAAAGAGAGACAGAGAGACTGCTGTGAGAGCAGGTCAACCTGACTTAGGAATTCTTTCTGTTAAAGAAGAACTAGTGGCAAATGTCACACGAAATTCGTAAAAATGAATATGTACGAACCTATTGTGAAATTGTATGCATATGTATTGGAGAGGGGGATAAAAAAGGACCTGAAGTTCCCAGAAGTACGCATGTCATTTTAGGAGAACGATTCCCACATGCGTCCAGCGCTGTAATAAACATACCGGCTTTACAACTTTCACAAAAGCTGTGGAGTTTTGATTATCTCCGCAAAACACACCTCCTCTGTGTTGGTTGTTAATCCAGTTGTGCCCATCTCCCCAGGGGATGTCATCTCCTCTGTGAAGACTGTTGATGCTGACATTGATGTCTCTCTTAGAGACATCATTGATTCTATGGGTGTTGTCCCTATTGTGGAGGTTGTCTCCAGTGCTGAATCTGTTGTATATGTTGATATTGCCTCTGCTTGTTTTGAATCAGACTCCTCTGTGAAAAAAAAAGAAGAAAAACACCCCACACATGAGCACTGTGCAATGGATATGTCTGTGTGGTAGCTACAAGCCCAGATCCTCAAGGATGAAGTGAAATCAAGAGCAATTACTCTGATGGCATGGTCCTTCTTATCTGGGGTCACTGGAGAGAATGGAGATGGGTAACAGCCAATTTAAAATTTTTACTGGAAGTGGTATTTCCAGATGGTCAGCAGGGTAAGGTTCATGGGTGGCATCTGCTCCCAGCCCCTGGACTCCACAGCCCAGGCACAGCCTGAGACTCCACAGGCTCCTAGCATGAAGGGGGGAGCTGTGGGGCTGCTGGCAGCAGCAGGGCTTGGGCCTGTCCCCATTGTGAATGCCCTTCTGCAGAGGATCAGGACATCCCCAGGAACAGTGTGGGCAATGGTCTTGGGATGGTGCTTGGTGCAAGGGCAGGAGGGGACCAGGTTGAATCATCTGTTGGATATATCCAGCCTGTAGAAGGCACTGGAGCTATGAATGCAGGCAAGAAAAAAATGGCTTTTAAAAAGGCTCTGAATATATCACACATAGATTACAGGTCTATGTGTGATGTGCTCACAGGTCTGGTAGCAATTTTTATTCTTTTCCTCTAAGTGAAAAACACTGGTGTAGCTAACACTTCCTTCCAGCATAGATTCAGCTCTCCAGGCTCTTACTCTCTAAGGAAACATGGAAAACTGCAATATTGATACAAAACACCTGAACAGTCTATTGTCATCAGCAATGCTTGGTTCATGATGATCAATTGTTAATACATGAGAAAATAAGACACAAATAAATTCTCCTAAAAAATAATGGGAAAGTAAAATGAACACAGCAAGGTGAAAAAGTACTCAAATTGGATGGATATTTGTGAAGGAAAAAAGCATTAATGGACCTAAATGAAGGAAGACTTGAAAAATATGGAAACAATCCTAAGCGAATTGTGAGCTATGACAATCTGAGCTGTGATTGTGAAATTATTATTGCCCATAAGAAATCCATTGAGAATTCACCTAACCCCATTCCTCCCTGATAAACTTTGCTGAACAGACGTAGCTTTGCCTCTAATTTTGAATTGTTTCCTTATTGCCACTGCCAGGTGATTAGATGGAACAATTGTCCTGCATATCTGCAATGTATATCAGATCTTTGGTGTTTTTAATTGTTTTGTATGGATGAGCAAGCGCAGGTTTTACATAATGAGAAAAACACAAATCTGTAGGGGGATAGAATATAAGAAAATACAGATAGTGTAGAAACTAATCTCACCCCTAAGAAGTTGTAGCTGGGCCAATTATCAAAGATTAGGAACAAGCCTGACTTTAACAGGCCACAGCTGTAACCAGTGAGAAGAAGAGTGCTATAAAAGAGTGGGGTGGCTGGTTGAGAAGGGAACTGGAGTCAGTTGGCTGCTTTGTGAAGGAGAAAGGGTCAGTGCTCTGACGAGCTGCTCCACAAGAAACACCAAGAAGGTCTGAAACTTTTGCAATAAGGAGACAATAGTATGGAACCGCTGCAATAAGATGACAAATCCATGCTGGTTCTGCAGGGTCAGTGGAATGAAAATACAGGATTTGGGGGGAGAAAAAAATGTGGGAGTACCTGAACAGACAACAGAAGCATCTTCATAGTGGGCGCAGTTGTGGATTCTCCACCCCGTGTGATTGCAGCGCAGCAAGGACACCTCATTTCCACTGCACCTGACGTTGTCCAGCACGATGTCACCTGAGCCTTGCCCAAAGTAGGCACTTCCCAGAGCTGCAATGGCCCTGCCACAGCCCAGCTGCCTGCACACAACCTGGGCGTCAGCGAGGTCCCAGAAGTCATCACACACTGTCCCCGACCGTCCCCGGTAGTAGATCTCAACACGACCTTCACACTGGTGCCTTCCGTTCACCAGATGGATGTAGGGAGCTTTGGGAGAGAGGGCATGGGCACAAAACAGTCAGGGAAATAGACTGGAAGGAGCATCTATTCTGCCTTCTTCCCCTGTTGTCCCTAGGTGGTGTTGCCTAGTCCATTATTAAGTGCCTGTGAGGACGGAGGTGATTTGTTCCTTTTTTATTCTTCTCTTACAGTTCTCAAATCAGCCACGTGTGTTTTATGCAAGATGCCTGCAGTAAAGTTAGGCAGCAGGCTAAGCACAAGCGGTTTAAGCAGGAAAAGAAATTTTTGGGACAAGTTTAAGAACCAAGAGTCCACATGTCATCAAATCCTATAGTTTATCAAATCCATCATCCAATTCCTTTAGTGGAAAATTCCACCAAATGTTCTACAGAATGGATGATGATCTCAACAGGATTATAAAGATTTCAATAGGAGTTCAGTGGATTTATTTCTTATATACCAGTAACATTTATTACATTTTGAAATAAAGAAATAACCTATCCTGTATACAGTTGATTACTGCATTCATTCAGGTAAAGCCCATCTGCTTTTCAGTTTTATGTCTCGTTTAGACATTGTGGTGTGACCAGCATGAAAATTCTGATTTTAGAGATCCATTTTTGATGAAGAAGTTTATTAAAGGCTTTGCTATCAAGTGTAAGCAAGCAAATAAATGTTTTAACTTTGGATTTGCAGTATTTACACTCTGGAAATCAAAACATGCAGCTGCACTTGTTATGTTTTACACTGCTGCCAAGTATATATTTACCTTATTATTAAACACTAAGTCATCCAAAGCAAAATAAATTTCAAAAGTTAACACCTCCAGGATTTCTTCACCGCACCTAATTCTTTGCTATTGATCCAGAAGTACAGTCAAGATGGTGACCAAACTAAATTTGCCCTGGTTTTTATGACTTTCAAAGGGCAAAGCTACAAAAGTGCCCCTTGACTTCTATCTGCCTTGTTCCTTCAAATATCTACTTGCGCACGCACATTTTTGAACCCTGCTCGCAGGGTTTTTGAGAGGTGAAACAGCAAACCTGGCAAAAAGTCAGAGTGGGATTAGGAAATCAAACCAACTTAAGCCAATTTTATTTGCTTTCATTCAAGGGCTGTCATCACTGTGAGAGCATAACCATCAGCTGGGGATGAAATTGGATAGGCTGAATCCTTCCTCACACTTCAAAGGTATCAAAAAGACAAAAGCCTGTGATTATCCAAATACAGCAAATGCTCTGCTCTGGGACACAGAGCAGCCAGAGATGAGTTACCACCACAAAAGCAGGAGACAGAGGGAGAGAATTGACGAGGTGAATGGTGGCAATATAAATTATCATCACAAAGTTTAAATAACTCATTAGAAAAGTCATCAGCAATTATTCTAAGATGCACACAGAACTATTAACTCAAAGTCACTCAAACTACTCAGGAGATAGAAAGTAATCATGGAAGGAAAAATTCTATGATCATAAAAAAAGTTGAAATAAAAGTATTTAATCTCTCATAATTTTTAGGTGTCCATCATTTAACCACAGTGCTAGAGTGTGAAAACCTAACTTCATGTTATATTTTGTTAAATTGTACATAATGCCAAGAAGAACCAAATGATACAAGCAATATTAAATATATAGCATATGTGTGCACACATACACTCTGGAATAAAATACACATGGAAAATAACTAAAGAAATAAATCTTTCCATGATTTTGAGATCAGATTTCTGGAACTGGAAGAATACCTCATTCATGACATACAGACACAATTCTTGCAGTGATACAGGGCACTAAGATGAGCAGGACCCTGTGGCAGCAAAATGAAATCCACAAATTGTTCCAATCACTTTTATCATCCACTCTGATGATTAGTTCATAATTTTAGTAGAACAAAACTCTGCTCTTTCATCCAATTCCCAATCTTTTGCCCAAACCAATACCAGCCTGAATTTAATTTCTGCTCTTGGAACCAACAGAGAGGACTCCAAGCAGTCTTTATATTTTTTTTTTATGTGCCCTGAACAAGTCTAAATCTTTTACCTGTTTTGGCCTCCAGAACTGCTGGACCCAACAAGAGAAGCCATGTCAAAACCATGGGGGTACCCATCTCACCAGGTGTTGCTGATAAAGAGAACCTCACAATATATACTCTCTATTTCTGAAGGGGAGTGGCTCACCAGGTTTCTTTTTCTTCAGCAGAACAATAAAACAAAAAACAAAAAGCCCTCTAATCTGAAACAAACATGTGTTTGATTTGTTATTTAATATTTTGTAACTTCCTGGGTTTTGCAAAAAGACAATATCTCAAGAGTAACATTTTCCATTGCCTGGAAGGAAGTATTTATGCTACTATAGGTTTCACAATCATCTCATTGTACCAGAAGAAAAAAAGAGAGCTCCTGTCCAAAGATACCTTTCAATTCTGGCTGATGCATCTCAGCATTTTTTCTTTCATGAGGAGGTTCCTGGTCAGGGATTGGGCTGGTGGTGGAATCTTGAAACTTAAATGGGTTTCTTCCAGCAAAATAGCAAGAGACCCTTGCCAACTGATGTGGCAGGTCTTCCTGGGGAGCCATAAATGTCTAAAGCTTCAGCAGACTTTAAATAAAATAAGATCAGACCTAGTGACCCTGTTTAATTCTGGCTGGGGGGTCTCTGAAGAACCTTGCCGCTGAAGTCAACAGCTCCGGCCCCAATAGGAACCAATTATTTTTGGGGCACATTAAAGTAGAAGCCAAAATTCCAGTCAAAATTCACTGACAGACAGATTGCAAGGAAATGTCAGAGAATCGGGGTCAACTGATAACTTTTTGTGCAAACACTGTGGAAAAAAACTGTGGATTTCATGCATAGTGAAAGAAATAGATTGAAACTAATTTTCCTCTAAAATTTCATTTGATCCTTTGAACCGACAAATTGGAGGGAAAAAAGTCCTGATTTCTTCAGATTAAGGAACTGTCTTAACATATTCCTTGTGTAATTTTACATAGTGACAATAACAGCTGCATTATTCTTTGAAGAATGAATCCAAGGTTCTTCTACAATATGAAATAATGCTTAGTTCTCATTCATAACTCTCTCGCCAGAGTGGTTATTTTCCTCTGTTTCTGTGTTTCTAACAATTTAACAAGAAACTCTGATGATCATCCTAACACTGAAGAGTCAGAGCACTGTTCTCCATCTCATCCCTACCTCCACAGCCATCATGTCTTGCATGGAATTATCACCAGTTAAAATTGTTGCCACATATGAATTTATTGCCTCTGGGGACAGTCACCAAGCAGGAAGACCAAAGCCCAGGGGGAAAAGAGAATGATCTAAAACTTCTTTCCACACAGGCCAATATCATTGGAATGGAAGAAGGAAGTGAAAAATATAAGAGGCCAAAGATAACTTTGGAAGCCTTGAAAGTGAACATTCACAATGGTAAATACGTTTCTTCTTTATCCAAACAACCACATTTGCACATGAATGAGGATGTGTACACACCACTATTCATATTCTGGTTTTGACATCCTGACAACAATGAAAAATCCAGTTTATTTGAGTGGCCAATCAAACACTGCAATCAGTGAAGCAAGAGTGAGTGATGGGTCACAGTTCTTCTCCGAACCCTTGTAATAACTGAAAAAGGGTAAGGAGGAAGGGGAACACAAAAGGAATTCCCAGGTGGTTCAAGTGTAAAAAAGAAAGCCTTAAGCTGCCCAGGAAAAATCAATATTGATTGTTTGATTGATTAGTTCTTCACTACCTTCTTCATAAATAAATTATTCATTTCAAAAATCTAGATATTTCTAGAGATCTTTATTATCAGGCAATCTCTGCACGATGGAAATAGATAAATAATTTGTTTTAATTAACCTTAATTAGTGAGTGCAAATGCCATACAGTATTTCACCCTTCCCCTGGCTAGATAAATCTCTTGCAGTAACATATTTTTGTTCTCAAGGTCTTTTTTCTGGCAGCTTGAGGTATTTCCCAGCACATCACTCTGAATGAAGCTACACTGAGCCTTGAAAACACCTTTTCTTCTGCTGACAATTGTGAGGGCACTTTGCAAACATAGTGGGTTTTTAAGGTAAAAATGGAAACTGGTGAAAGGACAAACAAGATTAATCAGCTTTCAGCCATGACTATAGGAAAGTATCTACACTGGAATAAGGATATCCACAGCCTTCTCCACAAAGGAGTGGTAGTCTGAATCCAGGCAGGAGGGTTTGTGACAGAGAGATCATTTCCCAAGCACATGACCCTTTCCTCATCAAACCCAGTTTTCCTGAATCCTGAATTTCTATAATGCTTGTGGATCAAGGGAGATAGCAAGAAATGAGGAGGAATCTGAAATATCTACCACCTGAACGGTTTGGCAACACTTTCTGCAGCAATATTTAATATGGAAACCAGTGAACTTGGTAATTCTACCTTGCATTTTTATCCAGCCTTGGTATTTCTCCATCTGGGAGCTCTGGCCCAGATATGCTATGGGAAAACTCAGCTCTGAACAGCACAGGGATGGTGAGGATTGGAGACATCAGGATCTAGGTCTGGGGTCTTTCTGCTTGTCTGTGAAAATAATATTGAGAGAATAGGAGAAGTGTAAAAAGGTGCCTGCAAGATGGTGTGGTAGCAACAACACAGCAGCAGGAACAGGGAAAGGGGAATACAGCAGGTCTGGGAAGAGAGAGGGGAAGGTCCTGTTCTACAGAGTTAGGAAAGCCCAGGTCCTGGAGGGCCCTTGCTGTGCTGAGCAGATGGCTGCATTCCTCTGAGCCCAGACAATCTCTGGTCCAGAGAACAGGTGAAGGCAGGCCAGCCTTCTGAGGTGCTCTGCCCTCCAAAGGTGACTGCAGGCAGAGGGAGGAGGAGGACCCTAAATCCTTGTTCCTCAAGCATGGATAAACACTCTCACTTTCTGTGTGCAGTGCCATCCCCTATGTGAGTGATCCCTTCTTTACATCACAGAGAGGTGATGAGAGCCCTGCCTGGAACCACGAGGAGAAGGCAGCTTGAAGAACAGATGGTCCAGGCTGTGGGGCTGGTTCCTGTCAGAGCTGCCCTCATCCTCCTGGTCAGGTCAGGATGTCACCCACGAGCACAGCTCACCTTCCTCACACGTCACCACTTTGGCTCACCTTGCACATCTGACACTGCTCAGTTCCAAATGAACTTGCCTCTTTCACAGCTGGCTGGAAAACAGGAACGTCTCAAGAAGGGCATTTCTCAATCAATACCAGTGACCTTTCCACCTGTATTAAGCAGCTTCTTCCAAATAATTTTTTTATTGTTTTTTTATTTTGTTTTCACATGGGGTAGGAGAGAGATCACACTTCCTTATGGGAACTTATGTACATTTTCTCCTTCCCACCCATTCCAGGTGTAGAAATGTGTGAGAGCAAGAGCAGGAATAATTGCTTGGCAAAGTCACTTTGTCAGAAGCCACGTTCTCAAACCCCAGCAGTGTGTTAGCCATGAGGTCACACATACAAGTGGGATGTTTGCAAGTATACAAAAAAAAATATTGCTCAAAAAACCATTTTCTTTAATTACACATTTAAGTAATGGGATTATATTCATCCTCCATATAAAATCGTATAAATGGCCTACATTTATTCAGAGAAATATGGATTTGGGAAAAACCAATATCTCAAAGTCAGGAATGCTGTACAGCAATAATTCCTCACACACAGCCCCTGAGCATATTTGCTTATGGCTCATTATTGAGATTTTTTACTGCAAAGAAACATTTTTGTTGTACTACTTCCTAGTGTGTCTATGGTGCTACACAGGTGTTTCATCTGCATATCAGCAAGGGCCAAATAAATCAGTTCTTGTTTCTCAGGTCACCTATTTCAGTCTTCTCAGGCAGACACTCAATGAGGAGTTCAACAAAAAAGCTTCAAAACGTCCAGCACTGAAGGTGTTTTTTTGGATGCTGGGATGAAAGAATCAATCCTTCTTCACACCTCAGGTTTTAAAATCAGGTTGCTTTATGAATGCAGTTCATCGTAACATCAGGTGTAATCTTGATTCTTCAAACATGGTCTGGATGGTGGAATAGCCAAGTAGGAGCTGCCCTTCACACTGATTGCGAACCCAAATAACGAAGGAGGTGGCTGGTGAAAGTATCCCTCCACCTCCATGCCTGGAGCTGCCTCTCACAGTTTCTGGTATGGGATGCCCTCCTGCAGTTTCCTCTTCCAAAGAAATCCTCCCAGTGTGAGAGCAGCAGCTACCAGCACCACGGTGGTCACAGCCAGAGGAACGTGGGAGCTGGCAGCAGGCTCTGAGCTCAGGGTCTCCCCTTTTGCCTGGATGTCAGAGGCCAGCCCTGTGCATAAAAGAGTCAGAGAGAAACTTACTGGTTTGATTTTTTTCCCTGAGCTAGTTAATTGCAAAGATAATTAGGCAAAGAGATTTTGAGTTAAAAAGCTCTAATCTGGATCTGATCAGAAAACCACAAATTATTTCACAAATTATTCTGTGACTATGCAAAACAAGAAAAGATTGTGGCAAGAAATTAAAGAGAAACTAGGAGTCTGTAATGATTGCACTCAAAGACCTTAAGGTGTTGCTTTCTGGTAGTGGAAACAGCAGATACAGGACACTGAGAAACGGCATTTCCAAGAGGACCTAGACATTGATTGTAAATAAATAACAGACATGCAAATTAGGCACAGACAGCTTTGGAAAATTAATATAAATCAGATTAATTACATCTCATCCCTCTTCCCATAGAAATTAATCAATTGCCACTTGATATGTGCAGAACAAAGAATGGATCTAGGCTATGATAGAAAGAGCTTGTAAATCTAATAGAACTATTTTATATAAATAAAAAATAATAATCCCTCATAAGAATTATAGCCAAATTGTAAATAAACCAGCAAAAGCTCATTTCAGAGCTGGATTTCCTGTCTGAACTGAAATGCAAACAGACAGTAACACACAGAGTGTTACGTTATTCAAGATATTTAAACTTACCAATGTTCCTGCTCTCAGCGCGAGCTTCCCGAAGCTGCACGGGTCCAACAACAACATTCACTTGCTCGTGGGAAGAATCTGCATTCCTCTTGACCCTGCTAACACAGCCTTGGTAGCAGCGGGAGGGGAAGTCGTGGTACCTGCACACCAGCAGCTCGCAGCGCAGGAACACCGACGGGAATCGGCTCACGAACGAGAAGGCGTTAAACCCAAACCGAGCAATATCGCTCCGTGGCGAGGGGAAGAGATAGTAGGTAGAGTCACTAGCACACCTGGAAGGACATGAAATCAACAGATTAGCTATTAACTCACAGCTTCTCATGAGCAGAAGCACTATGGCAGCCTCTCTTTGCGTTAAATCCAAACTGAGCAATGTCGCCATGTGGTGAGGGGAAGAGAGCATAGCTAGGGTCACTAGCACACCTGGGAGGACATAAAATCGACATTAGGAAATAAAATCAACATAAAATCAACAAGATTAGCTATTAACTCACAGCTTCTCATGAGCAGAAGCACTATTACACCCTCTCTTTGCAATAAGTTTCAAGGTTAAGTATAAAACCAGGAAGTAAAAGAAAAATCAAAAGGCTTTAAAAATTGTGCTTTTAGAAAGAAGAGAAAATACTAAATGTGCACAGCACAGAAATTTCATAGCTTAACATTTTCTGTGTAAACATGAATAGCTGAAAAATGGTTCTGCTGGTTTCTGTGTTTCAGGTGAGAGCCTGTTATGCATTTGCAAACAGGATTAACTGTCTGAAAAGAGGCCCTTGAAAGTTGTTGCAGAAAGGGAAAGTTCTCCTTTCTTCTCTGGAAGCATAAACCTAATTTTAATATACTTTTTTTAAAAAATAAACATTCTCTTTAGTGCTTCAATGTACTTTGGTATGAATTTAGGCAAAGTGGTTTAGGTTTCTGGAATAGTAAGAAAAGGCTAAGGAATTTCTCTTCTTTTTGAGTAGACAGTTTTGTACTCCAGTTATGATGCTGTAAAACTTATGATGTACAGAAATGTAGAGCCATGGACACCCCTCCTTTTCATACATCTATTTCAGAAACAAAGTCAGACCTCAATTTCCTCACTGACTCCTTGAGTGAAATCTCAGTGCTTGACTGCAACTTCTGAATGATGTTTGGTCACCATTCTGAATTTTACTCAGGCTTTGCCAAAAAGTTGTTCTTAGAAGAATTTTGCCCTGAGAATTACAACCAATGTACAGTGGTCCTAAATCACCTCATTTCACAAATTAAGTTCTTTTAGAACAACACATAGAGACGCTTTTAAAGTAATTTTTTACAAAGTTCTTACCCACTCTTGCTCAATTCATAGACCAGTGTTCTAAAATCACTAGAATTAGGTGATGCCACACAGGTGTCCACAAACACGGTCAGATTTTGGTCAGAGCTGTGAAGAGAAGCTTGGAGGTACAAATTCTGATCCATGTCAACATAGTAAGGGAAGTCATGCACTGGCCACTGGAAAGATGAGGAGTTGTAGAACGTCAGGCTGACTTCGTATCTGCCATACTGGGTTTTGTTGACATCGATGACATCATCAGCAATGTACATGACCTGAACCCAGGTGTCCTGCAGCATTTTGCAGCTGATGTGCACGTGAAGGTCTTTTTGCCTCTTGATGACTTGGCCAGGAGCAGGCACTTTAATCACGTTGGAGTAGGTGATTGTTTCGTTGTTGCCCTGTTTGACACATTAAATGAGTATTAAATTTCCACGTGGGGTCATGTTCACTGTGAGCATTATGAACTTATGTATGTCCCAGGTGCTGGCAGCCAGAAAGGACCTGTCACACTGAAAAATCCCAAGCATCCAGGATGGGATTGCTCGCTTAACTCTCCCCTCTATTTTTGTTCTCTAGAACATCATTCTGAAATAGGTACAGGGAAGGATGTAAGTACCCTGGGAAGGATAAGTATAAATATTTAACCAAATTCAGCCTCCAGAAACACATGCTACTTTTCTGTGTTTTGCGTGCCTGTGGCCAACAACACCCTTTGCAATCGATGACAATTTTCTAAACGTCTATTAAATTCCCATGCCCAGAGCTGTCCCAAATATCTTGACACCAACCTGTCTACTTGTACCACAGTTGCTGTATGAGATGTTGAATATAACCTCAGTTGATGTAATTTTTGGTCTACACTGAGGGTCTGCCAGGCTGATGCTCTCCACTGAGTAGCCCTGGGACTGGAGATAGTGTCTGTCTACCACTGCATACATGTAGGTTGGCAAGCACAGAAGGGCTAGGGGAAAAAAATATATGAATTATTAGTGATTTTGGGTACTTGATAATGCTTTCATATTGGAAGTCCAACAAATGCAATCACTGCTGCCATTTAGGGAAGAGAATTCATAAGGCAAACCTCTTATTTTTACACTTGAGACTTAGATATGAGAGCAATAGGACAGTACTGGAACAGGTCACCCAGAGTAGTAGCTTTCAATATTTCATCCTTTGAATATTTATAGACACTCAGCCAGACCAGTTCTTAATGGATCTGACCTGGTGTTGGCAGCAGCTCTGTTTTGAATAGACTCCAAAAGTCCATTCTAACCAACATTTCTATGACTCTGTGAAAGTTTGTCCAGAAAGGTACAAAAATACATATGAATTATGATGTGGTACAAAGAATATGAGTTTAGAAAATAACAGAAAACATCTAAAGGTAAATAAATTGAATATTTTTAAAGAAGAAAAAGTAGTTATTTTCTGAAAGTGAGTAGTCAATAATCAGTCACAAAACTCAAACAGGAATATCATCCATGTGAGATTCCTTCAACAATATTAACAAATACTTATTTAGTAAAAAACCAGTGTGTAAAAGCTCTTGAGCAAAGAAAACACTACTAAGAGAACAGAATTACAAATAGAATGGAAATTTACTGGTGTTCCGGTCTGCTGGAAGGGACTGATACTGAGCCCTAAAACTTCCACTGGAATATCTGGAGTCACTGTAAAACCTCACAGACATGAAGTTTGAAGATGAGGTGTATGTGAGATGAGAACTAGAACAAATTCTTCCAAGTAGAGGAGAAGATTTGGGTGGCCCATCATAGATCTCAATATAGTCATTCTGGCATCCACCTTGCAACCTGAGGAAGAAATGACAATACATTAAAAAAAGCATTTGCTAAACTTTGGGGTTTAAATGCTGAACAAACAGTATAATAGGATTCTGCACTCACACATTTCCCATGTATATTTATCATTCACTTATAGGATGGTAAATGTGCCCAGGAATTGTGAATGCCCTTGAGATTTGGAATTTTTTTTATTGCCCAAGGATAAAGTGGTTTACTTACTGAATGTTGTCAAATGTGAGCATAATGAGGAAATTGTTTGTTACGTGTATTTGCCACAAACAATCTGCTTTTTCTGAAGGGTTCAAAGAAGGACTCTGAAATGTTCCGGAAGACTTAAAAAATATATCACCACAAATAATTTTTTGACCTGAAAAAGAAAAGAAAAAAAAAAGAAATTAAGGGATAGAAGTGATTAATTTAGATTTATTTCTGATCAAATAAAAATATGCTCTATATACAGAAACCATGGCAACACAAGTTTAAATCTCAAAAGAAACATAATGATTGTGCTCCTCTCAGGCTACAAAAGTGATGAACTCTTCAGAGAATTATGACCTGTACTTGCAGTTATTAACTTTGTGGGCTTCAGGCACATGGGTATGAAATAAAGTAAAAGATGAAATAAAATCAGAGAATGAACAAAAGAAAATGTCCCATGTAATCCGCATACTCTGAAATCCACCCCCAGCCATAGAATCACTCAAACCCAGAAGATTAATGAATAGCCAAAAGATTAATGAATAGCATATAAAGAATTAAAACCAGAAAGGATTTTTCCCAATGTATAATATGCAAATGAAACAGCTCACACCTGCAAAACAGTAATTATGACACTTCAAGAGTAATGGATCAGAGAAATGGGAAAAAACATATAAAAATACAAACCTGGAGGATTTGTAAGAAGGGCTGTGCTCGTGGCATCTGTATGAGACAAAGAAAAGGAAGCAGGTGAGGCACTGAGGATGAGGGAGCATGGCAAGGTTTCCTACCACCCCTGGACACGTTGGTGCCACCCTGACACTGGGCAGCGGAGAGCATGGGGGTCTCAGCAGAATGCTCTTCCCATGGTGCATCAACCAAAACCAAAATCCTGCACTCACCCCAAATATACATTTAAAGTCCAATCACAACAGACCACAAGCAGGAATCTTCCCTTGAGAGGGCTTGACAATGCACTACGAATTTTAGGGCCCCACAACTCTCAGTTTCAACTGCATTCTACTGTGCTTTTCCCAGGCTCTGCTCTCCCTTGGAGAAGACTAAACCCCAAACTCTGAGGCACTAATTCTTTCTGCAAAAAGCAATGGCCAGAAAATGCAGGAGAAATTCAGACCCACCTGAAGGAACGGAAATGGGGCTGTCTGTAGTTATGCCTACAGCACCTGCAGAGGAAGAAAGAGGCGGGTGAGGCCTGTTGGATGAAGGTTCATGCCTGCCTTTCCCCCAGTGCTGGGCACGTTGCTGCCAGCTTGGCACATGGGCAATGGAGAGCCCGGGGGTGCCAGCAGAATGGTCTCTCGTGGTGGGATCAACCAAAAACATAATCCCCAACACACACCCATATCCAGCCAAGAGGGGACACTTCCTGAAAGAGTCCCAGCATGCAGCCAGTCAAAGCAGTGGTACCTGAGCACACAACACCAGCATCTTCACTGTGGCCACAGTTGTGAATGCCCCAGCCATTGTGGCTGCATTTTAAGAGGGATGATTCTGATCCCATGCAGTTCACATCGTCCAGGTAGATGCTGCCACTGCCTTGTCCCAAGGAGGCCCCTGATGTTGCAGAAACAGCAGCTCCACATCCCAGCTGCCTGCACACCACCTGGGCATCGTTCATGTCCCAGCCATCGTCACAGACAGTGCCTCGGACCCCAGAGTGTGAAATCTCCACGCGACCCTCGCAGCGGTTCCTGCCGTTCACCAGGCTGATGGTGGTGGCATCTGGGAAAGAAGGAGATACAGATCCTCTAGCACAAAGGCACCTCTTCTTGCCAGGGTGATGCCTTTGTCAACCTAGAAATGAAATAACATAGCTTTGGGGATAATTTTTGTATAGGAAGTAATAGAAAGGTGGATCTTCATTGGAGGCCTCCAGGGCAGATATGGAAAAATATCCACAAAAGTCACAAACTACCCACAAATGGTGATGCAATTCACCCCTGTCCAAGTCCCTTCAAAGTCCTCTCTGCCTTCAGATGGGACTGTATTTTGTGATGAAATGTGTCTGAAGAGCCATTTTTTGGCCCTTTTAACCAGAAAGAACCATGATAGCATAGTGATCCTGGAATGAGTTTTGACTTCCTGCCTAGGAAAATGCTGTAGCTAAGTACTACAAGAAGCTAGAAAGCTACAAATATGTGTGTAAAGGATACAGAGAATATATAAAGGAAAACAAGATAAAAACCAAGATGACATCAGGGCCTTGGAATCATTCTATGAGTTTCAGGCCATCACAATTCCCAGTCTTGGCTGTCTTAAACTGCTTGTCCTGGCTCCTCCTCTCCCAGGGAGAAAACTAAACAGCAACTCTGAGGCACTAATTCTTTCTGCCAAAAGCTGTGCCCAGAAAACCCAGGAGAAATTCAGACCCGATCCCCCCAGCCATTGTGGCTGCATTTTAAGAGGGATGATTCTGATCCCATGCAGTTCACATCGTCCAGGTAGATGCTGCCACTGCCTTGTCCAAAGGAGGCCCCTGATGTTGCAGAAACAGCAGCTCCACATCCCAGCTGCCTGCACACCACCTGGGCATCGTTCATGTCCCAGCCATCGTCACAGACAGTGCCTCGGACCCCAGAGTGTGAAATCTCCACGCGACCCTCGCAGCGGTTCCTGCCGTTCACCAGGCTGATGGTGGTGGCATCTGGGAAAGAAGGAGATACAGATCCTCTAGCACAAAGGCACCTCTTCTTGCCAGGGTGATGCCTTTGTCAACCTAGAAATGAAATAACATAGCTTTGGGGATAATTTTTGTATAGGAAGTAATAGAAAGGTGGATCTTCATTGGAGGCCTCCAGGGCAGATATGGAAAAATATCCACAAAAGTCACAAACTACCCACAAATGGTGATGCAATTCACCCCTTTCCAAGTCCCTTCAAAGTCCTCTCTGCCTTCAGATGGGATTGTATTTTGTGATGAAATGTGTCTGAAGAGCCATTTTTAGGCCAATTTTTCGGCCAGAAACAGCAGCTCCACATCCCAGCTGCCTGCACACCACCTGGGCATCGTTCATGTCCCAGCCATCGTCACAGACAGTGCCCCGACCCCCTGAGTGTGAAATCTCCACGCGACCCTCGCAGTGGCCTCTGCCGTTCACCAGGCTGATGGTGGCATCTGGGAAAGAAGGAGGTATGGAAAACTTGGGAAGAGATTCTAGCACAAAGGTACCTTCTCTTGCCAGAGACAAATCACTCTATGAATTTCAGGCCACTACAACTCCCAGTCTCGACTGTATTAAACTGCTTTTCCTGGCTTCTCCTCTCTTATGGAGAAAACCAGACATCAGACTCTGAGGCACTAATTGTTTCTGTAGAAAGCAGCAGCCAGAAAACTGGAGAAATTCAGACCCACCTGAAGGAACGGAAATGGGGCTGTCTGTAGTTGTGCTTGTGGCACCTGTAGGGGAGGAAAGGAAAGAGGCAGGTGAGGCCTGTTGGATGAAGGTTCATGCCTGCCTTTCTCCCAGTGCTGGGTACGTTGCTGCCAGCTTGGCACATGGGCAATGGAGAGCCCGGGGGTGCCAGCAGAATGGTCTCTCATGGTGGGATCAACACCTGCCGTTCACCAGGCTGATGGTGGTGGCATCTGGGAAAGAAGGAGATACAGATCCTCTAGCACAAAGGCACCTCTTCTTGCCAGGGTGATGCCTTTGTCAACCTAGAAATGAAATAACATAGCTTTGGGGATAATTTTTGTATAGGAAGTAATAGAAAGGTGGATCTTCATTGGAGGCCTCCAGGGCAGATATGGAAAAATATCCACAAAAGTCACAAACTACCCACAAATGGTGATGCAACTCCCCCCTTTCCAAGTCCCTTCAAAGTCCTCTCTGCCTTCAGATGGGACTGTATTTTGTGATGAAATGTGTCTGAAGAGCCATTTTTAGGCCAATTTTTCGGCCTAATTCCGACTAAGACCATGTGCTGAAAAAGTCCCAGCATGCAGGCAGTCAAACCAGTGGTACCTGAGCACACAACACCAGCATCTTCACTGTGGGCACAATTGTGGCTGCCCCAGCCACGGTGGCTGCACTGGAAGATGGATGACTCCGAGCCTGTGCAGTTCACATCGTCCAGGTAGATGCTGCCATTGCCTTGTCCAAAGGAGGCCCCTGATGTTGCAGAAAGGGCAGCTCCACATCCCAGCTGCCTGCACACCACCTGGGCATCGTTCATGTCCCAGCCATCGTCACAGACAGTGCCCCGGCCCCCTGAGTGTGAAATCTCCACGCGACCCTCGCAGTGGCCTCTGCCGTTCACCAGGC
The DNA here is from genome assembly GCF_000277835.1 of Geospiza fortis. NCBI lineage: Eukaryota > Metazoa > Chordata > Aves > Passeriformes > Thraupidae > Geospiza > Geospiza fortis. Next base: position 659,326 of record NW_005054369.1, on the reverse strand, counting down.
TGATGGTGGCATCTGGGAAAGAAGGAGGTATGGAAAACTTGGGAAGAGATTCTAGCACAAAGGTACCTTCTCTTGCCAGGGCCTTGAAATCAGACTACGCATTTCAGGCCACCATGTCTCCCAGTCTTGGCTGTCTTAAGCTGCTTTTCCTGGGTTTTCCTCTCTCAGGGAGAAGACTAAACACAAACCTCTGCCCCACTAACTATTCAGCCAGGAGAAGTCACCAGAAAAACATGGACAAATTCAGACTCACCTGGAGGAGTGGCCAACCTGAACTGGGGTAGATCTTTGGCTGTGGCGTCTGTAGGCAAGAAAGAAGAAGTAGCAAGTGAGCTCCTGGTGGATGAAGGAGCATGGCCAGGTTACTCCCAAGACTGGGGATGTTGGTGCCCCCGTGGAACACGGGAGATGGAGAGCATGAGGATGTCAGCACAGTGGTCCTTCATTGTGGGATCAACCAAAAACATCATCCCACACTCATTCCCAACTCTCACCAAATTCCAGCCAACAAAAACCACAAGCAGGTGCCTTCCCTTGCCAGAGCTTTGGCAATGCTCTATGAATTTCAAGCTACCATGACTCCCAGTCTCAACTGCATTCTGCTGTGCTTTTTCCAGGCTCTGCTCTGCCTTAGAGAAGACTAAACCCCAACCTCTGAGGCACTAAATGTTTCTGCAGAAAACAGTGGCCAGAAAACCCAGGAGAAACTCAGACTCACCTAAAGGAGCAGAGACAGTGAGGCTGGCTGTGGCATTGGTGGCATCTGCAGGGGAGGAAAGAAAAGAAGCAATTAGGGTTCTGTTGGATGAAGTAGGGTGGCCAGGTTTCTCCCAGTGCTGGGCATGGTGCTGTCACCCTGTCACATGGCAGATGGAGAGTTTGGGGGTGTCAGCAAGGGGGTTTTTCATGGTGGGATCAACCAGAAACATAACCCTGCACTCATCACCAACACACACCAAATTCCAACCAGCAAAGACAACAAGCAGGCACCTTCCCTTGTTGGCACCTTGGCATGGGTCTACAAGTTCCAGACCATGAGGAGTGCCACCCTTGGTTTCAGTTATGATCTGCTTTTCCTGGGCTCTGCTGTCCCATGGAGGTAACCAAACCCCAAACTCTGTGGGAATTACTGGTTCCTCAAAAGCACTGGCCAGAAATTTCAGAGAGATTCATACCCACCTGGAAGAATGGCAGACATTAACATGGATGTATCAGGGGCTGTGGCATATGGAGAGATGGAAGATGAAGCAGGTGAGTCCCTGGTGAGTGAAGAATTATGATCAAGTTCCTTCCAGTGGTGGGGATGTTGGTCCAACCCTGCCAAATTGGAGACAGAGAGCAATGTGTCAATCTCAAGGCTGATCTTTTGTGGAAGGAGTAAGGAAACCAAGAATTTTTGGACATGTATTCAAAACACTTTTTTCCCTATAAAATGAGTCTTTATTTTTTTGGTCGTCCTGAGATGTTGTGGATTTCCCTTCACAGGCCACTTTCCAGGTCAGACATGGCTCTGAGCAGCTGTTTTAAACTGTCTCTGCTTCTTTTTGGAGGTTTAAGCCAGAAGATCATTAAAATTGCCTTGTAACCCAAATCACCCTATAATTCTGTGACTCCATGAGTGCATTACTTTCAGATTCTTGTTGTACATGGCTGCTTTCTGTGACTTAATTTACAATGCATCTGATAAACAAATTCATATCAGGTATGTTTTCCCTAGAGAGCTGCATTTTCTGGGATGCAGAGCAAAGATCTGGTGTCTGCAAAATAAGATATAATTAGTAATGTCATATTCCACAAGGGCGTAGTAGCCTCACAAAATTATCTTTTCAATTGATAAAAGGATGCAAACAGAGACAACTGAAGGCAAATCTCCCAACTAGCAAACCTGTTTTTCATACATACGTGTTTGCATTAATGTTTGATCAGACTAAACAGAATAATTTGGATTTTTGACTAATATTTTAATTTTTTTAGTTGCAATTCTTAATGTGTATTTGCTAGGAACAGACAAAATTTGCTGGGAGGTCAATAAGCCAAGCATTAAAGTTTTACTGATAACCTAATAAAATGAAATACTCAAAATTTACAGCAAGAGGTGCCTGGGCATGAGTAATACAGAATATGTTTGGAAATCCCTTAAAGATGTGCTTCTAATTTGAAATACCACAGTACTTTCAGTTGTTTGTATACACAGGTTTATCTGTAAAATTAATTAGTAATAAAAATCCCCAAAACAAGAACAAAGAAAACTTACATAAATGTATTTGTGAGTATTTTAATGCAAAAAGAATGTATTTTAATGCTAAAAGAAATCAGTGACCTGCTTAGTTAGGCTCAATGATCTGATACAGAATTATAGAAGTGCTGTGTCTTTCTCAGGCCTCTTTTATCTGAGTACCACACACAAAATACTTGGTAACTCCCAGATATGTAGAAAGTGACTTTATACAGTGAGACAGATATCAGACCCTTTTGATTTCTTTGCTCTACGATTTCATTGTTTTAAATGTCTCTTATTCTGATTTCCTTAGATTAGTTTTCATTTCTCTGTTTCCCTTTGTATAAGTCAAGCATTTTGAACTGTCTTTTGAAAAGCAGTGGGCAAAATTAGCAATGCACACTCTATCACCAATATTCCCATGGATATAATGGGTGTTCACTGCAAAAAAAAGTGAACAAAGAGGTGCCTAAGTCAGAAGAAATTCTTAGCAGGAGCATAGGACTTCAGATATCTTCTGTGAAAGAGGAGCGAGAGTCATACCTTTTTTATTAATTTGTTGGGTTTTTGTTATTTTAGCTTTTTAAAAATACTGATAGGGCTTAGAAAGTCCTAGGCAGTATTAAATATTGGTTTCTGAGGAAACCCAACATTGTTTTGTATTTTTACACATGCAGGCTGAATTGTTATAATCTCCAGATTTTTATTCCACCTGCCTGAAAGTCCCAAGTTAGTGAAATGCACACACCTGGGGCTTCCTGACATCCTCCAACACAGCAACTGTGTCTTTCTGTTGCAGTCCCATTAAATGATATAAAGCTAAATAAGTATTTCCCATTAAATTATATAAAGCTAAATAAGTATTGGGTGGCTCCCTGTGCATTTGCAAGGTGGAGTTTGAGTTACTATAAAGCAGATATGCATTACAGCCTAAGAAACTATAATCCCTCATAATTCCATAATGGAAGCCATAGATTTATAGGAACAAGGTCTCTCAATTTTTCATGTCAGATTTCTTTTTAAATTTGGTTCAAACTTAGCTGCAAGACACTACTGCAAAACAATGATAATTTCATCGCACTAAATTAACTTCAACAAAAATAATACCTAATTGTGGTATCAATTGGTTTGTATTTTTAATAAGACAACCTGATGTTATCTAATTTCAATCTGTCTTCCCATCTTTCCAAAGGGTTGATTAAACTGGCCTGTGAGTGCCATGGATAGACCCAGAGTAGCAAAGTAAGACACCCTTTTTCCTACCTTTTTGGGAAGAATAATTTTTGTGTAGATTAGGTGAGATGGCATCCAGGAGCACTGCATTTAGCAGGAATAACCACAGCAGGTCCCTGGTGGCACCCATCTTGTCAAGACATCCCAGTAAAACCGAGCATTCGATTTTATACTCTGCACTGCTTGGGGCTCCCAAGGTCAGCCTGACCCATGCTGTGTCTGATTTATTATGCAATATTTTTTATGATTACCTGATCTTTGCAGAAGGATTACATAGGAGTGGTAAAGTTTTCATTTCCTAGATAATTTGTGTTACTAGGAAGAAAAGAAACTCTATGCCAGCCCTTTATTATGCATTATCTTCAACTGTATGTGCTGGCCCAGAGCTACCTTTGGATCCAGACTGCTGAATATATGTGTTTCTTTGCCTCAACCATCCCAATTTTATTTATTTATTCTTAATAGGTAATTGCTTGATTACGCAGACTGTAAGGTATTGCAGGATGAAGCAGCAAATTCACAGTAGATTTTCTGGTACATTCTTCAGCAGAGAGTCTTGGTCTTATAAATGATTACATTTTAGTTCTCCATTTGAAACTGTAGCTTTGTTCCCCTACTGTTTGTACACAAAAAACAAAAAACAAAACAAAAAAAAAAACCCATAATAAATGGGATTAAGTCAGGAATAAAAAGTAAATTAATGCCATTTTTTGTAACATACCCTAAGTGGACCTCAGCTGCAGGCCTCTGTTGAGCTTGCTCTGCTTTACCAGGGTCTTCCCTCAAACTGCACCTATGGTCCTCAGATACACCTGCCAGCAGAACTCCCTTCAATACCTTCAATCACAATGTTTATACAACAGAAAAGAAGGATGAACTGAAATCAAAAGTCCTGTTGAGCTGGTTTCCTTGGTTGGTCTGTGTGAAGTCTTAATAGAGTTTAGGATGACTTATGGGCACGACAAGTCCTGTGTGCTGGGGTCATTTTATTGCATTTCTACTGTTTCTGCTCACCTGATGAGGAGAAATAGAGCTCAGCTAGAAACAGGCCAGTTTTTGGTCTGATATTCTTTTCATTACACCCCATCCAGGCTGTGTCTCTCTGTTTATTTTGACTACCAGAAGAGCTACAACCAAACTGCAGTAGTTGGACATATCTCAATATTCTTGCTGGTGTGTTCCAACTCTCCTTGTTTAGAAAGGCATGGCTTGGGTCTAGAACAAGGGGAATAAAGAGTGCTCTTCCTGCAAAGGTTCACAGTGCTCAAATTGAGGAAAGAAAGACAAAAGGCCAGAGTCCAGAAACAGAATCAGAAGCTGTTAAAGCTGTAACTGAGAAGAGCAAACAAACTGGAGGACAATGGTAAATACAACTGATTGTACTCGCATGTTAATAAAGAAATGGAAGCCTGAGCATTGCTATTCACAGCTCCACTGCTCCTGACTGCCTGACAAGAGCAAAAACAATACCATGTGCTCAGTGGAGTGACCACACACTGTCCTTGGGAGGGGCTCACGAGGTCAATCCTGCTTTAAGATTCATGAAAAATGAGTCAGACTTGTCTCAGTGGTGCCTGGTGGCAGGTTGGGAAGCAATGGGCATGAACTGAGGTACAATAAACTCAACATAAGGAAAGATAATTCCACTGTGAGGCTGGACAAGCAGTGGAATAGGGTGCCCAGAAATTTTATAGATTCCTCAAGATATTATTCAAGATATTCACACCAACTGGACAGTCCTGAGCAGCTTGTTTTCTTTGACAAAGCAAAGGGGATGGACTTGAGGGTCTCCAGATTGTCCAGCCATAGCTGCTTTGATGCATTGTGAACAGAAAATTTATGGATGATATCAAGGAGTTTCAACCACAGAGAGGGACTAAATGTTAAATTTATGCACAATAATTAAATCTGCTAGCAAGGCTCATGAACACATGAACATGTCAGGCTACTTCCTGGGTCTCACCAGTGCATTTCTGGCACTTCCAGTAAGTGTTTTTTAACTTCTATCAGGACTTATGCCTTAATAACAGGCACCTTTGATTTGTAGAGGCTAAAATTCCAATGTAATCTGCAAACCATGCCTCACATTATCTGTCTTATCTATTGCACACACTGAGATTAGAGCAGCAGGAAGTTTTGTGAAAAACCAAGTAATATAAAACTCCACAAAAAACTTGAGTTATGAGACTGCTTCATTCCTGGTAGCAGAACATATATATGTGTGTATATAGACACATATATATATATATGTGTGTGTGTATATATATATATGTGTGTATATATATATATATGTGTGTGTGTGTGTGTATGTATGTATATATATGCATATATCACATCAGGAATAAATGAAATTTTTGCCTTGGTTCTTGAGCACTGATTAGTGAGATAAAATACACAGGATAAAATTTGTCTTACTGTGATCAAAAACCTTGAGACACAAGAAACTTTAAGACATTTGTCTCTTAATATCAGCCTCAATTAATGCATAACCTGTTTTTTCAGAGGTCAGTTGCTTGCTGGAGCAAGTGTTTATTAAATTATATTGCTGTAGTTGGATTAAAAACCAAATGTTTTCTATGCACTTTCAATCAAAAATGAGGTATCAAACTGTTGAATTTCAATCACAGTTGTCATTTTTAGTGGCTCTTAGAGCTGTTAAACACTATAGAAAGCTCTGCTATGCTCATTGATCAATCATTTTCTTTCAGTTTAACAAAGGAATAAGAAGACTTACAATAACACTCTGTGCTGGTTTTCTGTCATATGCTTCTTGCAGGAGGGAGCTTGAACAAAATCACTCTCTCTGTATCTGCCTGGGAATGCTGTGCAGGACTTCAATTCCCATATCTGTCCCTATTCATTCTGTGCTGCACCAGATGGGCCATACCCAACGAGGGGAGCACCCAGCACTCAGACTTTTAGTCTCCTTTGCTTCGTCCCCACAAAAGGAAAAATGTTCAGTTTTAAGTCTAAGAAAGAGGCAAAAATAAATATCAGATGTTTTATGAAAAGCCAAATGCAGGTGAAATCAATCTGTACACTGCCCGTGCCTGTGTCTGATGGTTGGGTAGTGTCCTGGGTCTCACAGCCTCAAAACCCCTCGTATGAACAGACCTGGTCTTCCCCTGGGACATGACACATGTGCATTTTTGTCACATAGTGAATGAATGTCCCCAACAGCCAGAACTGCCTGCATTTGAAGGGATTCTGGGAGACAGTGTGAGAATAACCTTGGTGGATGCTCCTTATTGGGCCATATCTGCTGCTGCCTGAATGACCCTACAGCTGAATTCTTTCCTACTGTGTTACTCCTGATCCTCAAACCTGCCTCTTGACCTCCACCCCCTTTTTATACTCCTCTATTCAAATCACCCTTAGTTCTTTTAAGTGTTTTTAGCTGTAGTGTTCATTTAATGTTTCAGTTTCCTTTCTGAGTTTTATTAAGAGAAAAAACACCTGACTGGGGAGTCTGGGACAAGTGGCTCCTGGAAGAGGTGGTGTGAACACAGAAAGCAACTTGGCTCCAAGACTTCCAGCTCTCTTCATTTGTTCACCCTCTTGCCCTGACCTTGCCTTCAGGCCAGCAGGACCAGTAGAGGGGAAATGACACTGCCAGTTGCCAAAGGTAGTGGCTCAAGGAAAGTCAGCTCTCCACGTGCAAAAACGCCTAAAAGCAGGAAAAACACTGGTGCTCAAAAGAGAGAATCCACCAGAGGTGTTGTGCTGCTGCTGGGGGCTTTGTGGTGGACATCTAAACCTAAGGCAAGTATAGGGGAAAGGAATATGCATTATTGTAGGGGGATGCAGTATGGGTAAATGAAGGTGGTATAGAATGTAATCTTATCCCCTAAAGAGTTGCAGCTGAGCCAGTTACTAAAGATTAGGAGCAGGCCGGATGGTAACAGGACACACCTGTAGCCAGTAAGAACAGTGTTATAAAAGAGTGGATTGGTGGGAACTGGAATCAGATGACTACTGCAAGGATCAGGAACAGGCAGTGCTTAGAGGTGCTGCCTATGAGAAACATTAAGCAGGTACAAAGCTCTGAGGATATGGAACCCTTGCACTATAATGGTAATAGAACTCTTGATATATAACACAACGCATTTCTGTCTGTGTGAAAGATATTTTCAAAGCAAGAAACAGAAAAGGAATCAGTCATTTACAGTTCTACAGTAATTACTTTTCATCACTATCCTGTTTATAATCTCTTTCTCAACTTTTATGATGCTTTAAAGCTGGTACAAACTGATAAACTTCGAAGTCCTTCTCCAGAAAGATAAAACTGACGTTATATACACCATTTTGTCTAAGTGCTTTTACCTGTTCTTTTACCTTTCCAATAATGTGTTTCTATGTCTGCCTTCAGCCAGCCTCATTATTTCTTCCTTTGTTCTCACAATTTGACGAGAATTAAGGTTTTCTGAAGCCTTTTAATAACCCATGAGCTTTGAAAATCTATTTGAAACTAATTCCTTGGCCACAATATTACATCTTTGTCAAGGATTTCTGTTCATCCTATATACCTCCCAGAAATTATCAAAATTAAAAAGAAATAATCTTAAAGCAATATTTGCTTCTGCTTAAACACAGAAATGCAAAAAAAAAAAAAACAGCTGAATTAAACTACTTTAAAAATAATAAACTGTATTTACTTACAATGTTAGTGGATTAAAAGAAAACTTGTTGCTAGATTTCTGTATGTGTAGTGTTTAAGGACATTCAGAAGCTAATACAGTACTAATACAGTAAGAATTACTTTTTGTGATATGACTGTGGTGCCATGTCTCACAGAACTTTTGTTTCAAGTCTATTTATGTGGAGAAAAAACACCTGTGGTCCTCAGAGAAAGAAAAACCACATTAAATTTGCATGATATTCTTTATCCTAAAGAAGCCAACTGCACTAAAGGTTGTGATTCCCAAATGTGTAAGTCTACATTTGTAGCCAAGAGTGGATTCGACAATTTCCCCACTCAGCCCAGCTTCTGCAAGTCTTCCCAGAAATTCCCTGGACAGCAGATGTCTACGTGTGCTGCTCCATGCTTTGTCTCTTCTAGGAATTTTTTCTTTCAAAGCTCAAAAACCAGAAAAAAAAACCCCAAGAGCCATAATGAAAAAGGCAGGATTACTGGTTTTGTATTTTTTTCTGATCAAGACCCCAGTAATTTGTACCTTTTGTATTAAAAATATGTGTCTTGATTTGTCATTTAAAGTAGAACTAGATTTTTGTTTGTATCTATCACAAATCTTTAAACTTGTTAATACTTTTTACATTCTTCCTTGCACTAACCAAAGATCTGGAAGCATCAAGCAGTTTGTCTTAGGAATGTGCTGCTGTAATAATTAAAATCTGCACCAAAAATACCTTACCAATAAACAAAATAAATTTATTCCTATCTGCAGTCCAGTACTCAGTGCAACACAATCTAGTTTCCTGAGCTACATGTTTTATTTTCCCTGAATCACACAGGCAGCAAGATAGAAAACAAAGTGTAGTATGTGCCATTTCCTTTCACATTTTCATGTTTTTTCCCACCTAACTGGGCAGATAATTTCTGCCAGTGTGCTTTTTATGGTGTGAGGGATGCTCTACATCTGACCATGTGAGGCAGCAGTATTTACTGAATGAATGGGCAATGACAACTGTAAATGCATCTCACCTTACCCCCACTTTACAAGGCATTCTATAACAGGGAAAAGAAGTTAGTTAATTTTGCCACAGTAAGTGAAACCAGTTTTACACATATATTGCTGTATCAAATATTGCATGATGGCAAATATGCGTTGACATTTAACTGTGAGCCAAGAGAAACCATTAAAATAAAATATTTGAATTAGCAAATGTTTAAATAAGTTATGTGCATAACTTTTCTACTATGACTAGTCTCCCAAATTCTTTGTAAACCATCGGGGCAGCTAAGTGTTTGCCCTAACCTCTGCATGATCAGGCCTCCAACACATTTCTGGAAATCCATTCTGAAGATATTTGCTGAACTACTCACTGCTCGAGTGAGGTTCTCAGTTTATAAATTTCACAATGATGGTGCATATTGAGGGCAAACATTCCTCAGCCCCCACTGGAAAAGTCCCCAAAACCAAGCCAGAAATCTGTGCCACATGCTCCTGCACCACACAGAGCCTGGCACAACTGGGGCATGGTCAAGCAGCAGGTTTTGTTCTTTACCATTCAAAGTCAGAGATGAGGTCTGCCCAGTGGGCTCCACGCTGTGTTTGCTGTTCTGTAAATAACCAAGAATTTGTGGCCCAGAATTTGGGTGCACCATAAGTCATGGGCAGGTACTGGCTGTCCAAGTCTGGTGGAACAAATTGGCAAGACTTGCTTGCCTAAGCCAGGCATTTCAGTAAACATTTCTTTGTTAGAGAAGATGAATTTTGTATTTGTCTATTTATCTAAACACAATGGAAAGAACAAAAAGGGGAAAGGCGGTGGAGACATCTTAAAATGAGAGGATGTAAAAAATATTTTTATGGCATTCATTGATATTCAGATATATTAAACTGACTTCAAGCTCAACAGATATGGTCCCAGAACAGATCAGATCCATGGAAATGTTCAAAGTACTCTGGAAAGATTTTGCATTGTGTTTGCAAGTTAGAATTTCATACATCTCATCTTTTGACCTAGATGCTTTTCTTGAGGATTTCACTGTGCTGCAGCTCTGGCTTTGGTGTTCCCTGGTTCACAACAACACAACAACACAATGAATCTACTCTGTCCTTCATAAGGATGGGTGAGTCAGCCCTTCAAAATGAGACAATAGCCATTGACTTATTCCATTGTTCTCTTTGTAGCTGCCGCCCTACAGTGTAGCAAGATTGGTGTAGTTTTGAACCAAGAACTTGAGCTAAGAATAATAATAATAATAATGTGGGCTTTTACTGAAGTGACCAGAAATAAATGTCAGTACAACCCTTTTCAAATAAGATTTGGTGGAGCACTTCAAGGAAGTGTGGTTAAAAAATAAAATATGAGAGTAGATGCCATTTATTAATAATCATCATTTGCATTCATTAATTAAGAGCACTTTAATGACTACACCATTTGCCCTAAACTTAAGACTTTATGTAGAACTAGAGAAGACTTATTATACATAGCCAAGGAATGGTGAGGAGAACTTCAGACCTTAATGCAAATATGACAGTGCAATGTCCTCTTTGGGGACATTGATATGTTTTCTATTCATTCACCAGTATTTAATAGAGGGGGAAATTATAGAGTTGTGTGGGGTTTTGCTGCAATTTTGTAGGTTGCGGTCGCATGATAACAGAAGGTCATCAGAAACCATTAGCCACTCCACTGACTTAAGTCGCATGTATTAAACCCTTGTGTGTCATTAAACTTCCATCCAGTTCAATCCTCAGTCCATGCTATCTCCCAGTCCTCTTCCCCTTGAGGAGCCTTCCACTGAAAAATTTCCTCCTGCTGTGGTGCAATTACTTCATCACTGTGGCACACCATAAGTGAAAGGTATTGCAGTCTGATCTAAGCTTTTTTCCCTTGGGAAGTTTTGAAGTAATTTCCAGCTCCCACTCCTTATGTGGTCCAGACCCTTCCCCAGCTCCTTTTCCCTTCTCTGGACACGCTCCAGCACCTCAATGACATTTTGCAGTGAGGGGCCCAAAACTGAACCTGGGATTTGAGCTGCCCCAGCAGTGCTGGCTCCCTGTACATGCCACATGATGGCACTCAGGATTAGGTGTTACAGGCACAGGGTGTTGTGCTGTGCTGATCTCACAGCAGATCTGGCTGTATTTTTCACTGGCAGAACCAAGATACCCATCTTGAGAAGAGGGATTTTATGGTTCATGTGCTGTGATTAAATAAGAGAGCCTAATATTGCAGGGTGCCAGTCTGAGGGTTGTTTAAACTTTCCCTGGTCTTTGGCTTTTTCAGCTCTGGGAGAGATGAAAAGACCTGGACATGCTTTATCCCTCATTGTGTTATGTCCCAAACCTTAAAAAATGCTGGAAAATATTGTTCTAGATTAACAGATTTCTTGCACTCTAATACATCTAGACTCAGGTGTGTATTAATAGAACTTGTTTATAGAACCTACACTGCAATTTCAACATTCCAGTTTTACCATTAAGAAAACAAACTACGAACAAAAAGCTTAAAAATCACAAATTTCACTCCCCATAGAACTGCTGAGGGAGCATTTTTGTTACACGGGGATGACTGATGTGAATTGGGATTAACAGGCATGAGTCAGAGAGCACATTCCTAATATTTATTCTAGAGCTTCTGGCAACCTAGCAGCATGGTTTCTTCCAGAATTCAATTGGCATTTAAAGATGCTGTCTGTCAAAGGAGACAGTTTTACTGAGACCCAAGTTCATCCATTGTCTCAGGTTTCCAAAGCTGTATTGGGCCAGCAACAACAATCACACTTTCTGGGTCAGAGCTGGCCTCTCTCTTGGACCTTTGAAGACAGCCTTGGTAGCATCTGGAGGAATAATCATAGGCCCTGCACACCACCAGCTCACACTGCAGGTAAACCTCTGGATTGCTCTGAATGAACTGGAAGGCATTGAATTTGAACCTGAGGGTGTTTCTGAAGGGTGAGTAATAAGTAGCATAGGTGGGATCTTTGGCACACCTAAAAAGAAACAAAAAAACCCTCTCATGAATACACACTCCAGTCAGTCATTTACATGCAATAAAACACACAACATGAAAAGTGATTTTTAAGAATAGTGAAAACAATTTGGAAAGCTGCAAGTCAGAAAACCAAAATGCCTTTTTTTGGCATAATTCAACCACATTGCCTTTCCTCAGCCTGTCGTGTGTCTGATACCCGGTGTTTGTATGATTCTGTGGAGGTAAATTAACCTTACCTGAGGCATTTCACTATTGCCTTATGATTATTAATAAATAATAATAATAATAAATTTTAATAACTTATAATGTAATAATTAATAATGAAAAATAAAA
>NW_005054369.1:591094-646907 GCF_000277835.1 Geospiza fortis | reverse complement strand
ATAATAATAATAATAATAATAATCCACTGTGAATTGGCCATAGCCATTTAATCTACTTGTTATTTTAAGCTGTGGTGTGTGTGTTATATTTTGGGTCAATCCATCTCCCTTTTCCCAGTAAACCCTGAATGCTCTTGTCCATTAATTAATTAGAAGCCGTCATTAATGTGTGCTGTATTCACACTATTCCATTAAATTAAAAAATAAAAATTAATAGGAGATGCAGGAATTTGAAGGCAGTTTTATCTGTAGTTGCAATTCATAAGAACTCACCCATTCTCGATTATAGGATAGGATTTTGTTGTAAAATTGTGGCGAGTGGGAGATGCCACACAAGTGTCCAGAAATAACTCCAGGGATGGGTCAGAGCTGTGCAGGGAAGCTTCCAGGAACAAATTCTGGTTGATGCCGACACGGTAGGGTGAGTCATACACTGGCCTTGAGAAGCTTGAAGAGTCATAAAATGTGAGGGTGACATTGTATCTCTCGTACTGAGTTTCGTTGACTTCAAAGTTGTCGTCTGCGACGTACATCGTTTTTGCCCACGTGTTCTGGAGCATCTTGCAGTTGACATGCAAGAGAAGATTTCTATTTCTTGTGATTAATGTACCAGAAGAGGACCCTCTAATAATGTTGGAATAGCTGATTGTGTCGTTGTTTCCCTGTTTGGCACATAAAATATAAAATCAATTCATATATTCGGGTACCCTACTATACATTCTGAACTTTGCTGTATTCTTACAGCGATGTGCTCTGTAAAAACATTATTTCCCAGAAAGTCTGATTTGGAAAAGTCTGAGTCTAGTAATTTCTGTTCTCAAGATAAAAATCTGTAATCTTCAAGTGATATTCAGTGCCTACAATTTTGGCCTAGGAAACTACTCACAATAAATGCAGACATAACAGAATTAAATACAACCTGTACAACATTAAGTACGTGAAGGTTCAGGTCCAGCACATTATTTAAGCTGAAATCTGGCTACAACATCATTAGTCATGTTTAGTGAAAGCTTTGAAACCTTTGTAGCTATCACACTCAGCCTGGGACCTTGAAAATGCCAAGTATTTGCATCCTTCCACAGTTTATTTCTTTGGAGATGGATAACAGGCTGTAAGGGAATGCTCTGTTAGCAGAGGCAGGAAATGCAAGTGCAAATATCCTTCAGGAGAGAGGGAGACAACCCACAATCACCAGGACAATTCTAGTCCCTGCAGATCCCAGGTAGCTTTCAATTTGTGCTGGTTTTCAAAGCAAATTCTCTTGTTTGAATTTTTAGATCTTCCCATTTTTGCCCACTTTGTTGAAACGTTCAGTCCTACCTCTCTGACAGTGCCACAGCGAGTGTACGGAATGTCGAATGTCACAGAATTTGATGTGATGTTGGGTGTGCAAAAGGGGTCATTCAGGGTCAGGTTCCAAGCAGAGTATCCGTGGGATTGAAGGAAGTATCTGCTCACCACCACATGCATGTAGTCTGGCAAACACAGCAGTGCTAGTGGATGGCAAAGAAAATATGTTACAGGCTCAGTGAAGTGACCAAAAAAGGTTGTAAGCAGTGGATTAAACAAACACTATCTTTTGCAGAAACAGCTGATATGGCAGAAGGAGCTCAGAATCCAAACAATGGACTTGAACCTCCACGAAAACGCTACAGATCTAACTTAAATTTTAAAAGTCTAATTTAAAACACTAACAAGATTAACAACCAACGAACCAGAAAATAATTGAAAAGCACGTTTCTGCTTTAAAGGTGAACTTACTGGTGCTGTCATCAGCAGGAGTGGAGTGATAGTTGGCCTGAAACCCTCTGTACGTGTGTCGGGAGTTGCTGTGGAAGCGGACGCTCAGCAGGTTGGAGGACGATGTGTACGTGGGGTAATAACCAGAACAAATCTTCCCAAGGAGAGGAGAGCTGTGCAGGGGCCCATCATAGATTTCCACGTAGTCAGAGAGGCATCTGCCACCTTCCATCCTGGCAAGCAACGTAACTATTTAGTTTTATGCTTCGTTTTTATGTTCTTTGGTTTTTGTTTGCTTGTTGGTTTGGGTTTTTAGTCAGATTAGCTCTTTATAGCAGAAGAATACATTTGATTGGTATGACTGCCAAATCTTTGGAACAGAATCTACAGCTCCCAATTTCTGTCTCAGTAGATACCAGCCACGTTTTTGACTAAATAAGCAAAAATGAACACATTTTCCCTTTCCAGATATACTAAAAGCTTTGATAAAGATCCTTGAAATCAAGTAGGTTTTTGCTTAGTAAGTCCAAGTTGTCAGTCCCTTACATTCATCTTCTCAAGTAATAAATTCTTACTTACTGAATATCTGTAAATGTAAGTGTGACACGGAAGTTGCTTTCTACTTGTATCTCCCACACGCAATTGGCATTGTTTGGATAATTTCTGGGGTAAAACGGGCTCTGTAAGGTACCAGATGAGGAGGAGAGCAAGCCACCACAAGAATAATCTTCTGCAGAGAAAAATACAAGAGGAAAAAGGTATTTATGCACCTTTAGGGTTGCGTTTGGATTACGTCTGTGTGAAGTTTGTGTCTAAACGTAGAGATAGTGACTTCAATCAGCTCCAGTGGCCTCTCCGTTAGATTCATATACATCAGAATGCAGGTTAGGAGATGCTAACCATGCTGAATAGATTTTATAATGCTGATCTGCAGTGCCTGCACTAGCAGGACACAAATATTTTCCACAGCACTGGGCAGTTTTGAGGCTGGAATTAGGGAGATCAGCTGTTCCTTGAAAGAGGAACCCCCTATTACAATTGCTAATGACCAAAGGGAGGAGGAAAAGAACTAAAATAATTTTGTTTCAAAAGAAAAAAGTTGATAAATATCCAATTCATGGACTTACCCAAGTCCTCCAAACCTACCTGGGGTTGGTGACACAGTAGAAATACTGGGAGCTGTAGGGAGAGAGCAGCAGGTGATAAAAAATACAAAATACACTCAGCATTTTGCCTAAGAGAAACAGCCCTCTGGGGGTCACCCCTCCCCAGAAGGGCTCCTGAAGGGACACTGCAACACCAGACCCACAATCACTGCCTGGACACACAGCGGGTCCCTGTGTGGCTCCAAGCCCTCCCCTTCCACCCACCAGCCCAGGGTGCAGCTGGTGTTCTGCACATGAAACAGCTCCCATCAGCAGGGCCTTGATCTCCTCTGTTAAAGGTGAGCAGGGTGGGATGGAGTGGACCCTCAGCATGTTTGTGGTGGCACCAAACTGGGAGGAGGGGACGGTCAATCAGAAAGTGCTGCTGCCATTCAGAGGGAGCCTGGCACTGTAAACAGAGCAGCAGCCAGCTTCAGCTGCCAAAAGGAGTTCTCTGCACTGTGGCTGAGCACTTCAGCTCCCTTTATTTTGGAAAAACAAGAAGCAGCCTTTGGCCTCTGCAGCAACGAGTGTGCCAGGGCTGAGCAGCTCCTCTGCCTACAGCACAGAGCAGGAAAATTGATGATAGCTCAGTGGCAGCACTGGGGGAGGTGGAGAGAGTCCCATTCCTGCCCACCAGGCAGAGAAACAGTGTCTGGCAGTAGCTTCATGGCCATCCTCTCCTGAAAAACACCCTTGAGCCAGGATGCCTCTAAGTGGGACCAGAGGGTCTGGGTGCCCACAAAATGTTGAGACCTACCAGAAGGTCTTTGTGATTGAGCTTGAGCCCCTGCCCTAGCAAGGAGTAAAGGACAGCTCCAGTCTTACCCGCAGTGGCATTGAAGGCAAGAAACGAGGAGTAGTAGGCGTGGAAGCCCCGCCTGGTGACGCTGCCGTCGCTGCGGAACAGGACGGTGAGCTGGTTCCCGGAGGAGTTGAAGACACGGTGGTCATTCCAGCAAACACGGCCCAGGAGCCAGCTCTGGGGGGAGCCTCCATCAAACACCTCGATGGCATCGTAGGAGCAGCTGGTGCCCTCCAGCCTGCAGGGAGAAAATGTGGCCTCAGCTCTCCTCACCAAGAGCAGCATGTAGGAAAAGGCATTTTGCGCTGTTCTTGTGAGCCAGAGAAGGCTTTCTGGAGATAAGGAAAGCCCTGTATCTCTCTTGAGGAAGACACCAAGGTTGTCACCTGTCAGGAAATTCCTCTCTCTGCCCTGGAGGACTTGAGCCCCTGCCCAGGGGGCTCACAGACCTTGGCACAGAGCCCAAGACCCCTGTGCCCTCGATTTAGCCCTTAGAAAAAACAATTACCAACCCTATATGAAGAATTACAAGCCACGACAGTTTAAGTAGAATGATAGTGAATTTATAACAGGGTGAAAAATAGATTTTTGGGGTGTTCAGAATGGGGGTTCAGGGGTCAAGATGGAGGGATCTGGACGTGCCCAGCCTTTCTCCTTCTTCTTCTTCTTTGCCTCCATCTTCTGCTGTGATGTTGGCACTTTTGGATTGGTTTAGAGCAGAAGCTCACTGTCTAACATAGGTGATAGGTATTAGAAAGTAATTGTAATCATTGTACACATAGTTTTTAGTATAAAAAGATAACACTGCCCTGGGAGCAGGCAGAGTGCCTCTGTCTGTCCTGCTGAGCGGACCTCAGCTGGACAGGAGAAAGAATTTTATAGATAAGGAACAATAAACAACCTTGAGAACGAGAACTGAAGAGCTCTGACTCCTTCTTCAACCACCAGGCTGGTAAACGAGACTTTCTAACACATCTCAGGGTCACTCTGAGCAGCTAGAGACCCCAAGAATCACCATGACAATGTGATGAAAGGGAGAAAGTTAAAAGATACAGACTCTAGCTGGGTCACAGAATGACGTGGCTCCTTGTTCACCTATTGAGAACTTTGTTTCTTTCTTATGACCAATGGGCAGTGAATGTGTATGATAAGTGAATGTAAATATCTTGAAAAACCATAAAAGCAACATGTTGCTCTAGTAAATCTCTCTTATACACCCTTCTGATGGAGTCTTGGTGCTTTGTGCCGTGTCTTCCTCTGTAGCAACAGCAGCGGGCACAAAATCCCCAAGGATTTTTCCTGGGGAAGGCAGTGAGAACCTCAGAGGAGAAGAGAAAACAATTTTTATCTCTATTCACTGCTCCTGTTTTTGCACATGTGGAATGTGTTATGGGATTGTTCACTCAAAGTGGTTTGGTTAATTGGACATGGGTGAAAGTTGTTTTGAGTGATTAGCCAAATCACTCAAAACACTCAAATCACTCAAAGCTGTGTCCTGACTGTCTCAGACAGTCACGGGTTTTTCTTTAGTATAGTTATAATATAGAATTAGTGTAATATAGTACAGTTTTCATAAAGCAATTTGTTCAGCATTCTGAATCATGGAATCAGAGCACATTATCCCCTGGCTGGGGGATCGCCTGTTTCTACTATAAGAGGAGGATCTGTCTGAGCACAGCTGCAGGGCCCAGCAGCCTGGCCCCATTCCCACCTCACCCCAGTGCTGGGGCAGAGGCTGCCAAGGTTTCACAGTGGGGACAAAGCCACCCCAGAGCCCATCTGGACTCACTCCACGTCCGTAAACTGGAGCTGGATCCTGCGGGCCGGGTCCCGCAGCCGGATGCGCCACACGCAGTAGGAGTTGTCGGGGTAGGAGTTGGGGTATCCCGGGCTCTGGAGGGTCCCAGACAATCCCTGAAGTAAGCCACCGCAGGAGAAGTTCCCTGAGGAAAAGAGCAGAGCCCAGGCACGGGCAGAGAGATCTTATCCCATTGCCAGAATCCGTCAGAGAAGGGCAAGGCCCTGCCAAGGAGGCTCTGCCACAGCCCCACAGAGACCCTCCCTGCCAGGCACCCCAAAACATCACCCCTGCGTCCCCCCAGCACAGCTCCTACAGAAACCCAGGTCCATGTGGTTGGCTGTCCAGGGGGGCACCTGGGGAAGGAGATAATCAGACCCCCCAACTCTTCTGGACCTAAATATGGTCTGTGACAGAGGGGAAGTTGAGCTGGAGGCACCCAGTGCTGCAGGGAGAAATCAGCAGGGTTCACTTCCAGCATTTTTTCCAAGAGATAAAACCTGCTGGGAGTCAACCCTCTCCAGAATCCAGGCTCTTTCCAGGGTGCCCCTCAAGAGACCATAGACACAGAAACACAGGGGATTTCCTCTGAACATCAGGAGACACTTTATCTCTGCAGGGGTGACTGAGCACAGACACAGGTTGCCCACAGAGGTGGCAGATAGCCAAGAGCCCTCTGGACATGGTCTTGGGAAGCCAGCTCTGGCTGATCCTGCTTTTAGCCAGGGGGTAGGAACAGATGTACTCCAGAAATCCCTTCCAAACTCATCATCCCGTAGTTCTGTGGTGAATAATGGAGGGTAGAAGCCAGTCCAACCCCATAGCTCCTCTGGACATACCTGTTGTATTCCATGGTGTGGTGAACATCAGTCTGGAGACAGCTGGGGCTGCAGGGAGAGAGCAGCAGGTGAGCAAGCAATGCTTTGCCCAAGAGGATCATCCTTCTGGGAGTCCCCCCTCTCCAGTGGGAACCCCATTGAACCCCAGTGAAAGCCAAATCCCACAGTCAGCACTGCAGTGTGGCAGGACTGAGATGGCCGCAGTGCCAACAGCACCAGCACTCGCTCAAGGGCATCCCCACTGCAGCACCATGAAGACCAGTGCCAAACCCCTCCCACAGAAAAAGTGGCTGCTCAGTCCCAAATGATCCCAAGCAATCCCACATCTCCCTGAATGTTAGGGACATTAGCCAGGGTCTGCAAGTGCTGCCTAAACAGAGCATCCCAGAGAAAGAAAACCCCACGGAAAACCCACATATGAACAGAAATCTCTGGTTACCTGTTGCTGGAGTCACTGTTATTCCCGAGTCTGGAAGGAGAAAATCAGAGGATGTGAGGCACTAGAACTGCTTGGCTCGCCCTACGTGTATTTAATTTCATGGAAAGTTATGGAGGGACCCACGGGGAGGATGGCCTGACTAAAAACCACCCCTCTCTGTCCCTTGTGCGCCGGGGTCGGGGCAGAACAGGCAAGAGGCAGGATCATAGCAAAGGCAAAGAAGGCTTTATTCAAAAGAACTGCGCGGTTTTTATAGATAGGTTCTATTCTACTGGCTAACTAACAGAAACATCTTTCTCACACACTGTCCTTGAGAGGAACAGAAAAATAAAGTAGAAAAACAGCACCTGCAAATTGTTTACAGTCAACAGGTTATCACATCTTTCCAGCTCCCTAAAATTTCTCACAAGCCGCTGTGAGAAACGCTTGCCGATTCTCTCTCTCTGTCCCATGGCATCCACCCCTCTCCTCACACCCTGCTCTGTGCAGAAATGATGCCCAAACCCCAGATTTCCCAGGTACAGTCTGCAAACATGAGATTGATATTCCCTCTGAAACACCCCCCTCTGCATCAGGCATGGACCCACGACCTGCTGCTGCCCTGAGCATGGAGCAAAGGCTGGGCAGCCTTCATCCCACCTCCATCCAGACTGATTTTCTTCGGGAAAACGGCACCAAAGCACAGACACCCACCTGAGCAGACGACAGAAGCAGCTCCACGGTAGCAGGCACCGTGCTGGTATTTGTAGGGGCAGTGCCACAGGAGGTCCTCATTGCCCGTACAGTTCGCCTCGGTGAACAGGTAGGAGGAGTAGGAGTCGCTCGGAGGGAAGGGGTACATGATGGCCAGAGGGAAGCCACAGCCCAGCTGCCTGCACACCACCTGGGCGTCCTGCATGTCCCACAGGTAGCCACACACCTTCTCCCAGGCTCCAAAGTAGTAGATCTCCACATTGCCAGCGCACCAGTTGGGGCCGCCGCTCAGCCTCAGGAGGATGTCTTGGAGAGACACAAACCCCTTGGTCAGGCCAGTGGTGCTCTGGCTCCAGGGAATGACATCCCACAGCCTCCCTGGGCATGGCTGCATCCACCTGCAGCACAGCCCAGGGCTGGAAGGCCCTGCTCACTCCCTCACTGTGGGATGGAGAGGTTGGGGCAGGTATGTCACATCCCTCTGCCCAGGGCTGTGACAAGAACCATGGCAGACAGACTCACCATCAACTATGATTGGAACTGTGGAGGAGAACAAGCAGAGAAAAAAAACACACAGAGAACAAGAGAATTAGGACAAAATTCTTTGGGAGTTGTGAGCGCTTTCTACCCTTCCTCTAGTGAGTCAAGATCCCACTGAAGGGCACAAGTGACAGAAGATCTTTTTCATTCTAGAGGCTGGTTGCTGGAGGGAAAAGCCATCCCCAAATTCCTCTATCCCAGATAATTTACTTTTCATGTACATTCCCATCCCCCCGCTAAAGAAAATGTGAGCTTTTTAATCATACTAATTTCTTCCCAACCATAAATACTGTGACAAAACCATAAATCTATCACTATTATATAAAGCAACAATCTGATAAATTCCACTTACCAGTCGTGGACTCAGTAGTTGTGGGACGTCTTGTTGTTACTAGAGAAGAAAAAGATAAGATAGCGTATGTGAAGGTCAACAGGGCAAATTTAACATGAAACTTCCTCAAAGCCTGTTTCAGCCTCGAGCAATTTGCAGCCAACAAACTTGAGATCCAGGAGATTTCTGTCTATTTTAGTCAACCTCAGCAGTGTTTTCTTCCATTAACCATCAACACTCTTTGTGAGCCCACCAGAACCTGCAAGTGGCCCAGAGAGACCCTGGAAGTGGGGTCAGTTTTCTGAGGTCCCCCAGCCCCCTGAGCTGGAAGAGAGGGACAGGGAGCAGAATGAATCCCCCATAATCCAGGGGGGAACCTGTAACCACTTGGATATTCACAGATCTGTGGGGCTGGATGTCTTTTAACACCCCAAAGAGGAAGGGGTGGAAAGACAGCAGCTGTGGCAACACTTTTTGATGTTTTTCCATCCCTGCAGAGAGGACACAGCAGCATCTGCTGAAAAAGAAATGTTTTGTCTCTGCCAGCACCCTGCTCAGTCAGGGAGGTCTCACCTGGAAAGGGAAAAAGTGGTTTTGGAATAGAAAAAACCTATTTCACCCTGTTTGAAATATCCCCCCTCCCATCAGACCCACCAATATTTGTATTGGTCCCCAAAGGGGTGGAAGTGGCTGGGCAGATCATTGACTCTGCAACCAAATTAAATTACACTCCTAACAGGAATTAGTCTCTGGGAAATTAAACTAACAAAAATTACAGTAATTTCCATTATAATCTAATCAAATACAAACCCCACGGTTTGTACACCTCACCCTCTTTAAAATAAACATGTATATAGTCCAGAAAATACTTATTAGTCTTTAAATCCATTATCCCAATATAAAGGATAGGAAAATGTTATAACTGGCTTTGCAGTATATTAATTTTAATTTCCTTTACTGGGCTCTTTACAAAAAATGATGGGAAAAAATGAAATTCATTAAGCAGTTTTGATAACATTGATTTGCTCAGCTCATAGGTTTGACCAGCTCATGGTTTTCGAAAGAGCTGAGCCATGCTGGTAAATCCTCTTTTACCATTAAATCCCAACGTTAGCCCAAGGTGAAAGAAAGCTACAAAGGTGATTGGAAGTGAGGCTCTTTACCTGAGGAGGCATCCACCTGAATGTGAAGAATTACCATCACCACCCATGGCAGGATCCTGGTGGCAGCCATCTCCTTGGAGCTGCTGGAGCAGGAGGACACCAGAATTTATAGGCAGAGTCCCCAGAGGGTGCAGCTCAGCAGCCCAATCTCTCCTTTCTGTAGCTCAATACCACATTCCCCTCTGCTCTCACTTCCCCGACTTCCATCCATCGCCACATGTTTGATTTGTAAACCAATATTTACAGCTTCCTGCTTCTACAGCAGGACAACACCTGGCATCTGATCCAGGCAAAGCAGAGATCAAAAGGGGCTGCAGTAGCTGCTCCTTTACCAGCCCATCCCTCCTTGGCTGTGGAGTTCTCTTGCTGTCACTTATGTAACTTGTCCCTTTACTTGAGCTGTAGCTGATCCAAAGCTGCTTTTTAGGCTGTAGCAAAATGTGCTTTTCCTTTTGTGACTGAACACGTGGAAGGGTAGTACTACAGTGGGAAATAACGCTTTGTACCCTATCCCAGAAGATGTCACAAAAACATGCAGTAAAAGCGAGTGCAATCTTCTTTTTCTGTTCATCCCTCAGTGTGCTCTATCCTCACCAGGGCAGCAAGAGTCAGGATGTTTAAGCCCTGCAAGTTCATCAAAAGTAATTTTTTGACTATTGACACAAACCCAAGCCAAACTTCAGTGGTCTTACACTGATCATTGTTAAACTACATAAAACCTTCCCAGAGAACAAGGTCTTTAAGTCTGGGAATAGGGGCAAATATAGAAAACAAGTGAAAATTCATCCCAAATTCTCTATTTCTGAAGCTCTTAAGAGCTTGGCAGAACTCTTTACACAGTTGTCCCCTGAGATTTACAACAGATTTAAGGTAATAGAAAAGTAAGGGCACCCAATGGAACTTACAATGGATTTTTACAAAGATAAAGTATCTCAGGTCATGATGAAGTTTCAGTGGATCCAAGTGCTCATCAAGGAACCCACATTTGCACAGCAAGTTTGGCAATGTTTGAACACTATTAAAACCTGAGAATCACAGAGCTACTTAGCCTGGAAGAGCCCCTGGTCCAAGACTCATTTCAAAGCAAGGTTATATTCAGTCAATCTTTAAAAAGTCTCAGGGTCTTAGTAAGTTGTGTAACTCAGAATTCTGCATTTCTTTTCTAGAGAGAATATGCAGAAACTTCTAGTAGATAAGAATTTGACATCCTGGTTGTTCCTGCTCTTAGTTTTGGATTTATTACTGATTGGCAAACAAATTACTTCTCAGAAACTCAGGAACAGGTTTCTTGTGCCTCCTGAACCATGCAGCAGTCCTGGACAGCAAACAACCAAACTCAACCTCACACAGCACAGGAGAGCCCAAGGAAGCTCAAAAGGAGAAAGGAGCACAAACTCCATGTGAGGAATGGGGAGAAATGAAAGGATTAGTTTGTTAGACATGCAAACAATTTGTTGACTCTGTAAACACGGGGAGAGTTTTATTCTCATGGCTTTGCAAGGTAGGTGGAGGAAGTGGTCTTTGGAGGGACTGGAGGAGGAGAAGGTTGTGGCTTGGTAAACACAGTGGGGCAGCTGTTCCAGACCTGGAGAGATGAAAGAAAAATACAACCAGACTAAAACCACTCAAAAATCAACAAAAAATGGTGCTATGGAACACAAAAAGAGAACATGTGAGATAACCCCACACTCAGGGTGACTGGTGCACACAGATCCTGGTGGCAATCACCACTGCATGGCAGTGGCATTCTCTGCACCTCAGCTCCTCAGATAAAAGGAAGTGTGGTGGGCTGCCTTTGCTTGGCTGCAAGACACCCACCCAGCTCCTCTCTCATTCCTCCTGCTCAACAGGGCAGAAGAAAATAGGGTGAAGACGTTCATGGGTTGAGATAAGGATGGGGAAATCACTTATTGTCACATGGAAAACAGATTCAGCTTATAGAAAAATAACTTGATTGCCAATTAAAATAGACTTGTAAAGTTAGAAACACATATAACTTGAACAACACCTTCCCCACTCCCACTTCTGCCAGGCTCAAGGTCACTTCTTCATTCCACTGCTGTACTTTCCCCCTCTCTGAGTGGCACAGGGGGCTGTGGTCAGTCCCTGGCAGTTTGTCCCTGCTGCTCTGTCCTCCTCACCCTTTTCTCATGCTCATTCGTAGGCACTTCCCCTGTGCTGCAGTCCATCAGCATAAACCAACAGGATAATCCAGCATCAGCTCTCCATGGCCACAGCTCCTTCAGGAAATGTCCTTTAGATCCAGCACAGGAGTCTCTGTGGATTGTGGGGATATCTCAGCTCTGGCACAAGGAGAACCTCCTCCTCCTCCATCTCCTCTAACTTTGGTGTTCACAGGGCTGTTCCTTACATTTTCTACCCCAAATCCTCATTTCCTGCATGACATTTCATGCTTTCTTAAATATAGTTTAATAATTAAATACAACTCAGCCATGCCCTGAGGTGAGACCATTTCAGGGCTGGCTGGAACACACCAAAGCACCAGAGCTGCTGGGTCAGTAGTCAAGACACCAGCTGGCACCTGTTGAACCATCCCCTCCATTTAATTTAATTTGCATCGTTTGCAGTGGTCATGACTCTGACATTGCAGAAAAACAATCACAGAATTTACAGAATTCACAGAATCTCCAGGTTGGAAGAAACCTTCAAGATCATTGAGTCCAACCCAGCCCCAACACCTCAACTAAACCCTGCCACCCAGTGCTGTGGCAGTGGTCACAAGGGTTCTTGAATGAGGCAAGAGATGAGAATGTTGACTCCATGTTGAGAAGGTTTGATTTATTATTTTATGATATATATATATATTATAACTATACTAAAAAGAAATAGAAAGACAGGTTTCTTCAGAAGGCTAAGCTAAGAATAGAAAAGAAAGAATGATAACAAAAGCAGCTCTCTCGGACTCTGTCCGAGATAGCTCGGCCCTTGATTGGCCATTAATTATAAACATCCAAGATGGGCCAATCCAGGAAAAATCCTAAGAAAGGATTTTCACAAAAAGGATGTCTGCGACACAGTGCCACATCCAGGCTTTGTTAAACACACCCAGGGATGGTGAATCCACCACCTCCCTGGGCAGAACATTCCAGAACTTTATCACCCTTTCTGTGAGCAAAAGAGCCAGCAGCAAAATGGTGCTCTGGTACTGACCTGGTTTTTGCACCAAACGACCTTTCTTGCCACCAGGTGGGGTGGCTGATGGAGTGGGGCATTTTCTTGACTCTTGGCTCATTTAACCAGAGCTGGAACTTGATTGGAATGTGTGGAAACACTAATTTCAGTTTGGATCCATGCTTCCTTTAATAGTCAACTATGCAATGAGATGCTTGTCCTTTGGATAGGAGAAAGTATGCAAATTGCTCACACTTTTAAATTAATTGTTATAAGCAGTCAGCTCCCACTAACTCCTTCAAATTCAATTGATAACCTCTATTCTAGCATCAGTGATGCTTCTCCCCTACACCAGCATATGGCAAGGGCCAGAAAGCAGGTACCAACCACTCATCCGAAGCTGAAATAGCCCCCCTGGCACACAGCTCCCTGCTCCCTGTCCACTCTCCCCATCTGTTCACTTTCCTTGCACCTCTGTGCAAATCTCTGTTTGCACAAGCAACACCAAAGCAAATTGTAAGGCAGGAATGGTTTCATTGCATCAGGAAATCAAGATTTATGATTGAGCTATGTTTGCTTGGGATGGGGAAGATGAAATGATTTGATCTGGCACTGGACACAGCCTTGCTGCCGGGTCGTGGGAACAGCAGTTCCCTCCTGATAGGCCTCCTGCCATCCCTCTGCTGCACTTGGTTCCATTTCTCACTGGCTGTTAAGTTACAAAAGTGTTCCTTAAATACAGTGGTGCATCTGGCAAGGAGGGAAAAAAGGGTCAAATTAACTTTTCCTGTAGAAGGCTTGCTGGCACTGCTCTGTCCCTGTCATCTCCAGCTGCTTGGCTCAGCCCCACAGCCCTCCCACTGACCCTCTAGAGATTCCCTCTGCACCCCTTCAGTTCTCCTGCTGCCCTCCTCGTTATCCAGCTGTGCCTGTGCTCACCATGGATGTCTGAGAGCCCGTGCACAGCTGGAACAGAACCAATTAAAGATCTTGGTTGCAGAAGCCACCACTGCAGACAAACACACAGACACCGAGCTCCCGCTGCGTGGCTGTGGGGGTCTCCTCCCTTCATTCCTCTTGTCCCTTCTCTCTCCTGGTTTGCTGTTCCTTTCCCAGCCCACTCCTCTCTGCTCCCCTGCTGTCTGTGTCACCCCCAAGAGGAAATTTGGATCCACACCAGCAGCTCACAGGAGGGCAGAGAGGGTTTGGCCAAACAGCTCCTGCCTGCTGAGTTACGGGTGAGAACATCCAGGTAAGCAGGTGGGCACTGCTCTGCATGACAGCCAAGGGCTGTAAAGGGAAATAATTTTATTGTTCTCATGATACTCAGGATCTATTGTTGGGAAGGATTAAAGTTTGACCAAAAAAAGTCTCACAGACATGTATGCTTAGCAGGAAGATTTTAAAATGTAGAGTCTGATGAAGGAATAGAGATGGAAGCAAGTTTTGATATAGAAGAAAAGAATTGCTGAGCCAGGCTGACTGGATAACCAAGGAGGCAAAGGGTGTGTTAGTTAGAAGGGGTTTTTATGACTTGGAGCAAAGGATAAGCCCACCCCAAACAAGATGTTTTTACCAAGCAGAAAGAGAGCACAGGCAAACAAGTCAGCAAAGTTGCAAGTAGAAAAAAGGTCTCAGAATTTTCCACTGCAAGAAAATTGAATAACAACTTCTAGCTTAAACTGTAGTGTACTAACTTTTAGTGACTGGAGAACAGTAACATGAATATGGTAATGATAGTAGTCGTGATAGGCTATAGATAATAGTTAAGGTATAGATTGGTTCTACTGTATCAAGATGCTCAGCAAAGTATAGAATGCATTGTGACCAAAACCAAAGGGCTCCAGGCCTGCCTGGAGCTGGAGCTGACAGCTCTGGGCACAGGTTCTGTCACCCACCATCCTGGACTGCTGTAACCTCTTGGATGGAATAAACTGCATTTTGGAGAGCTGCCTGGAGTCCTGCATCTCTCAATTCAGCTCTTACAATCTACGACGTTCCAGAGCAGTAACCATGCTCCAGCCAGGAGTAGAGTTGAAAAATAGGGAAAAAAAAGGCTCAGCACAAATTCAGGCTGAATTCAGCAAAGAATTGCACTTCACCAAAATACTAAGGTGTAAAAAATTTCTGTTCTGGAGCTGTCATAACAAGATGTTTCAAGTAAAGTCATAGAAAATGGAACCAATCTATTATTTAAAGCTTGAAGAGCCTGAGACACAGCTCCTTTGAGCCAATGAAAGATTGCAGCTGAAACATATATTGGACAAACAGCTCTGGTATTTTTGAGTTGCTCTCCCATGTTTGGAAGAGATGTTGAACTCTTGAGGAAAACTGGGATTATTTGAGAAAAGCACTAGGCAGATGAAAGGACATTTGTGCCGTGTCTCATTTTGTGCTGCAGTTGGCTGCACCTCATCTGCTTCCAACACTCCTCCCTCCCCCAGACCTCCACTGGCTCCAACCCACCCCAATTAATGAACACCAAACTCTTGGAATGCAACAAAATTTGTTTACCAAATATGAGATAAGAGAAATCTTTGACCTTACAGCAACGGGACATGGTGCAGAACAGGAACTCTTTGATCCCTGTTTGCTTTCTGGTAGCAAATACCCCAATATTTTACACACCATATCAGAGCACAACATATTCCTCTGTACGAGCATAAAGTCACCACTCCTTAAACCAACACACTCAGGTCTGCAGCTGTTAAGATCTATAAAGGGTCAACATCAATGGAAAAATAAATGAAAAATATAATTTTTTGAGAATTTCCTTGTCATTAGGATGTCTCAATACCCAAGATCTACACAAACAGCTACTGCAACAGAGACAATAATAAGACCTAGAGTAGGGACTAGGACTGTTTCCACACTTTCAAACAACCTTTAAAACTGCAGTAATCTGCTCCTTACCCTGTAATTCTCCATGCCTGGCACCACAGAGGTAGAAGCAGAGACCTCTCCCACCCTGGCTACCTGGTAATCAAGTGTTTAGGTTGCTTTTCTGGGATGAGAGTGATGGATTTGACCTGGGGCATTTCTTTGCTGAACAGAATAACTCTTAAGCCATTTTAAGATGGGAGCCATTCCTGAGAAAATATCTTCTGCTTTCCTCTCTCAAGTACCCTCATCTGGCACTCTGATATCTGCCACCATTTCTGACCTTTTTGACAGCGGCTAAATGTCCCAGTCTCAATAATTAAATTTAAATACCTCCAAGGTTTGTGGCAACTGATGCCAGCAAGAGATAAGGGAAGGGCAGTTCAGCTTTCATCCATCCCAGATCTCCCCATGATCTTGCCTTATGTTTGTTGAACAAATTTGATCTGTTACCCAACAAACTGCAGAAACTGAAAAATGCACTGCTGTGATTTGCAGGAGGTAGGTGGGTCTGAAAGATTTTATTGTTTGCTGAACCAAGAAAGGAAAATAATTGGTGGAACGATCCATTAAACCACAACCCCATAAAATTTCACTGAAGAGTAAAAATGTTACCATAAACTTAAGGATAACCAGAAGCACTTGACAGCTTTCACAGCTCGAAAATTCACATTTATTTGTAACTAAGAGCTCCAGACCCAAAGTTGGTGCTCATGCTCACAACTTGCCATGAGTTCCTTTACCCCCCAAAATGCTAGAACATTTTGTTTTGTCATTAAATAAAGGTTAATGCTGCTATCAAACAAATATTGACAATCTTCCCACGTAGTCACCCCCTGCATAAAGAAACAGTACTATGTATAATTAACACATACTTTTGCCTATACAGCTTGGCCAGCTTCCTAAACAATCTATCCCGCCTGGTTTTGAGTTTAGGACAATGGTTTCATTAATTCAGCTGGGCTGATTGCTGCTGGTTCTAAACCTTGCAGTGCTGCCTCCTTTTCCCAACATGGCCTGTGATTGCATCAAACACTTCTGCCACCCTGACAAAATAAATAAGACCACAGTCAGACTAAAAAATTTCAAAGCCAATGGCATTTGTATTAAGAAGGAGAGATTGCATCCATAAAGTCATTTAAAAGACAAGAAGGAAAGCACAAAAATGTCCTTCATGACAGGAACAGCTGTTTGACCAGCACAAACACGGGACTGAGTTCTGCAGTTGTATTTGGAGGCAAAACTGACTTCCAACACCAAATGGCAGAATTTAAGGCAGATTCCTGGGATCATGCCACTCAGAGATCCAAGCAGGTCCCTGCTCTGAGGGACCAGGCAGGAGCTGCAGCCTGGCACTGATGCTCCAGTGGAGACAGCCCCAGCCTCTCCCTGCCCTTCCACAGGAGCTTTGGGATCACATCAAGGCCCTTTTCTCCCTTAGGTTTCTGTGCCATTTCCCATTCCTTGTTCTTCAGAGCCACTGCCCAGTGTCTGGAAATCATTTTCTGTGGCCATTGTTGTAAATAAAACAATTCTATTTCTTTGCTGAAGCAGATTCTCCTGGAAGCACAATTTCCCTGCTGTGGCTGAGGTTTGGCAAGGATCTGATCCAGAAACAGAAAATGCCCTAAAGCAGATCCCAAACAGATTGCAAGACTGCAAGAAATACAACCTCCACCTTGTAAAATACATACAGGCAGCCCATCACAATAATGAAGTGCCAGGCAAAACTTGGAGGCAAAATCCTCTCAGAAAACCACATTTCTCATCAACAGCCAGCCCTGCCACCTTCCTCAGGGCACCAGCCATCTGCTCAGCATCTTGCTGAATTACTTCACTTTCAATGACACCTGAAACCACAGGGCACCTTTTCCACATTCCCATTCAGGATCTGCCACAGAATGGTTCAAACAACAGAAAAAGGAAAAATTCCTGTCATAATAAAAACAAGGCTGTGTCACTCCTGCAAGCTCAGCGCTGACTGTCCATCGTTGGCTTTCTGAGCAGTGCCCACTTCCATAGGTGACCCTAAATCCACTTCTCTTGGACAAGGGCTCACCTTAGAAATCCTCTAGTCACTCTTCTGAGTCCCCGTTACCCAGGAGAAATTCAGGCTTAAGGAAATTAATTGTCATAGATCACATTTTAATGTGGGCATCCCAAAATCCAGAAGCTAACCTCATCTGAAAGGCTGCATTTTTGTTCAAAATATTAATAATTTTTAAAGTGCAAATATTTGGTAGGTTGCTGTAATTTTTCTCCGGTAATGAGTGCAAGTTTCATGTTTTAGTAATAACAACATTGTTAATGCAATATAATTTGTGTATGTCATTTTGGATCAAGGGGTTTGCACAGGCAATTATTAAATTTGAATGTAATAAATAATGGTTGATTCTAAATAGCAGGATCTACAATTACATAACAGGTGGTTAATAGCATGTTAGTCACATGAAAGTCATATTAAATTGATGTAAAGATTTGCCTGTGGTAGGTAACACCTGGATAGATGACATCTGGATTGGGGTAAATGAAATAATCAACCCTTTCAATTTTAGGAATAAAGCTCCTACCACTTCTGTTTAAGCAAGTTTGAAACACTTCAGTGGTGATGGGAAAGTACCTGATGTCATATTCAATCTTCAGGCTGCAATTTCAAACCTCCCCAGACTGAAACCAGAGCTATAAAATGAATATAATCCTATATAACATCACTCCATGCTAGTTACAGGCAAATGAAGTGCTGTATCTTCTGAGTCTCTTTACTCTCTTGATGTGCTGTTGTGGCCAGGCTGGGCACCACAAAAAGGATCTGGACCAACTGAAAAGATGTGTCCAGTAATGAGGACAAGGATAGAAAAGGCAACCTGACAGAGAATAAAACAATCCCTGAGGACAATTGTCCTCTGTCTTCAGGACAATTGTGCCAAGAGTGGAGCTGCAGCATCCAGGATTTGGGTAACAAAGCAAATGACACTGTGAGCATCTGTGGGTTGGGGCTTGCTCTTATTGTTTCTTTTTCTCCTGGGCAGAGCAGAGTGTTGAGCAGAGACTTTTGGCTTTTTATTGAAAAAGAAGAAAAATCCTGCTCTGTTCTCCAGGCAATAAAGGCAGCCCTTAGCAGGAGTGAAAAGGTTTGCACCTTTCAGTGCTCACAGGAGCTCGCTGCACAGGCTGGAACTGATCCCAGCGGAGCTTTTCCTTTTGCACAGCCCTACCTTCTCTGTGGAAGTGCCTTTTTTTGTTAAACAAACAAACATTAAAACCCTTTAGCTGAAGATAAATAAAAGCAAAATTATTAGACTGCAAAACAAACCCGAGATGCGTGTCATAGCTTCGGTCGATCATTATCCTTTACATGGCTGTTCATGCAAATGTAACATTTTCATGGCTGTGAACCCTTCTCTGTTACATGAGTAAAATATTGATCTCCCACTAACCACACTGGTGAAATGAAACATTCTTTTGCCAACTCCTCTTCTAAAGGAAGGTTTCTTTTCAGGATCCCAACCTCCAAGTCAAATGTTGATTGAGATGTGAGGAAATGTAATTTATTCCTCTGTTAATTACAGCTGGATTTTAGTACAGGTTTGTTTTGCACCAGAGGGGCAGCTAGAGCCCCTTTTCTGTTATATTTCCCTGTTTCTGGCTGATTTGCAGGTCGGTGGGTTGATTTCTTTTTCTTACAAGTGCAAAGAACTTTCAAACAGTCACAGCAGGCTGAAACATTCTGCTTTTCCAAATCAGATAGTCGACTCTCCTTCCTTGCCAGACACATGAACTTACCAGAGATGAGATGCAGACAAAAACTACTTTTTCCTTGCCAAAACTGCCCAGTTCTTTGGAAACTGGAATAAATTTTTATGAGAACAGCTTTCAGCACTTCTTTCTGTCAGACACCAAGTTCAGGCTTCCATGGACATCTTCTTTTCCCCCTGCATCCCCCTCCTCCTGCAGGAGGTCACCCAAATCACAGTGACACGTCCTGACTCAGCTTCCACAGAGGCTGGGATGAGTTTTTAGCTTCAATTCGCCCTCTCGTGGTCTTACCTGTCCACAGGTTCCTATGAACAGGTTCTCCACGGAAGCTGTGGCTGTCCCTGGATCCCTGGCAGTGCCCAAGGCCAGGCTGGACAGGGCTTGGAGCAACCTGGGACAGTGGGAGGTGTCCCTGCCCCTGGAGCTAGATGGTCTTTAAGGTCCCTTCCAACCCAAGTCATTCTCTAATTCTATGAAAAATACCTTTTCTCTGGAGGGCAGCAGCTGTGGGGTCATGCCCAAGGGCTGCTGATTCTCTCTCAGCTTTCAGGGACTTTGGGAAAGGGGTTGTCCAGGCAGACACAGCAAAACCTACAGTCACTGCGTGGACACAGCCTGAATCACCATCAATAACATCCCACTAATGTATTTTCCTCTGTGGAGGGGTGATCTGCACTATTAACTCCATTTCAGAGGGGAAAGGCAGATTACACTGCACTGCTGTTAACACAGTTCATCTCCCTCAAATATCCACATGGCAAACTTTCTGGAAATCACTGTGGTCTCTGCATAAACACTGAACAGAAAAGGAATGAACAGGAAAAATATTTAATTTTCTTCTCCAGCATGTTATGCAGTATTTTCAAGCTCCTAAATTGAATTCTTTACCACATTAAGTAAATTTGACTCGTATGCTTTAGCTCTGACTCATTTTCCTTCTAATCAGCTGCTAATTATTACCCACTTCCTCAGAAAGTTTATGGGGACAGATGCTGCAGTACCATGACTACTAAACAAAACCCTGAAAATTGGAGGAAAACTTCCCAGCAGATGTAGATAGGTTAATTTGATGTTTCTTTACTTTCTCTGCCCAGTTAGTCAATTTACATATGCACTGGTTTTAGCAGCAGTTTTATGCAATAAACAATCCTTAACTGATCTAGTTATTGCATATTTACAGAGGAATGGCACAAAGAGGCTGAACTGGCTTAAATCCTGGGGCCAGAGTGTCCAGCTCTGACTTCCCTGCCAGCATCTTGCACAAGAGATGGGGTTTGGGGATTGAGGGGACCTGAAGAGGACTCACACAGTGACCTACCATCACACAGAGCTGAATTCTCACTGCTCTCAGCATTCCCTGCTCTGGGTTGGTGACTTCTGCCTTCATCACTCCTGTTTCCCCTGGGTATTTGCAGCTGCAGCTTTAATCAGTTTAATAGATAATCAGTACAGTTAGTTCTGCAGTGCTTTTCTGACACACAATAAGAACCTGTCTATAATCTAATCGAGCCTTACTAACGTCCTTCTTACCATAGTTTGGAAAGATGTGGTTTTAAAAATATCCTCAGCTACCTTAGCATGAATACAAAATAGTTCTAGGTAAGGAGGGGAAAAATAAAAGAAAAAAACAAGAAGTTCTCTGGCAATGAAATGACAGGATTTTACTTCTTGGCATCTAAGGCACAGAAACCAGACAATTGTTAGTCATGACCATTTTTTACAGCTCAAGACCTTTCCCTTATGGAATAAGTGAACTTGCATTTCAAAACCACCTCCAAGTGTAGCACACATAGCCATCTACTCAGCATCACACACAGCAACTCCAGTTTCCATTTCAGATGATCCAAAATACTGAAAATCAAGTCAGAATGTCCAATTTCCCTGATATAGCATCCAACACTTCATAAAATTTCCAGGAAACTGATATTTAAACAAACTGTGCCAAAACTATTCTGTACAAAGTATTTTCAAGTGCATTTTGGAAAGAACTGAAGTCTACTGAAGCAACAAAGAATAGAAACCATTCCAGATCTATAACTCCAAAATACATCAAAAATACATTGTAATCAATTGTATTTAAAGAAAAACTTTGCTTCCACATCTCTGCTAATCAGTAATCATAGTTCAGATATTTAATAATCATTTGGAGAATACTTTGTAAGAAACCATCTGGGTAGCTGCATGGTTGGACAAAAGAAAAGTTAATGCTAAATAGTTTCCATATGATGTTCATGTGGTTACCAATATCCACTGCACAGAAATTAATTACAAATTAAGAAAAGGTAAGTCAGAAAACCACTTTCAAACTGAATGGCTGCAATATGAGACCATCTCACATCCCACTGGATGGAGCTCAGGGCTAGAATTCTGTTTAAATGTTTCACTAATCCCAGTGACCCAGGAAAACCATTTGCAGAATTTCATTTGCTTCTTTCCTAATGCCCACACAAAGAAAATTAATGAGTTTGCATATTAAGAGACCACAACAACAAGCAACAGCAACAAAGAGAATCAATCAGCTCTGCAAGTTGTGCAAGCACTTGTTTTGAAATAAAAAGGCAGATGAAAAATAACTTTGGTTTTGAACACAATTTCCTGGCTTTGAGGCTTTAGTTTAATTTTTGCTAGTTGGGTTAGGTGGAGTGCTAGAGAAGGCAGGTGATTTTTAAACTCATTTTTGCTGAGAGCTGTGTGTCACCACTCTGTGTTACACAAATGGACTGCAAAGCATATCACCACTTCAGCTGTGAGCTGGAACAATTATCAACATCAGCAAGATGAACTTGCAGTGCAAAGATGCCACAGGACACTTTTGCAAGACCATTCCTTGGATTTTTTGAGCTAGAAAGGATTGCAGACTGGCACTGCTTGGGCAGATTTTCACACATGTGATTTTCCACAGCCATGGCACAAGGTGGCAATGAGGTGTTCCATCCTGCCAGGAGTCAATACTGCACTGAAAGGCACACTGCAATTAATTAATGCCACACACTGTGTAAAGTTACAGTGATGCAGGGGAGTAAGGGCAGGCAGTGGCAGCTGGGGATGGAGAGGCTCCTCCACTTGGGATAAACTGAAACAGAGCTGAAATACAGCTGGGAGGAGAAGGAGCCCTGTCAGGAATCCAGCTCTCAAGGATTTATTGCTGCATTTGGGTGGAATACAGCCCTTTCTTTAAAAACCATAAACTGCCAGCTACACAGCTGGAGAGGTTTACTAAAACATTCTTTTTCTAAAAGAAGAGCCTGTTGAGGAACGACAGTCACCCAAAACTTGTCTACAGCCCTTGGATTTATTCTCTGAAATACATGTTACAACAGAGGAAAGAAAAGGCTGCTTAGCCTATTATTTACCCAATGAGTAATTACCTTGTAATTAGGTGTAGCTGATTGTTCTGCTTCACAGCAAGACGAACCCACTCACCACCCCCAAGCTTCAAGGGCATCAATAAACCTATGTATGAAGATTAATTCCTGTCAGAAGAATGCCCTATATCCCAGAGCCAAAACCAGGTCCATACACACACCAGCACTCCAGATTTGGATAAACCAGGCCTGTTTTAAAGAGCTTAAGGCCAGGTCTAAATGGTTACAGACATCCTGATATCTGAACCAGAATGGTATGAGATCTGTGATCCACCCTGTGGCAATTTCTACAGTGGGCAAACAGATTCCAGGCATTGGTGGGGTTGTAATTAAAACAGTAAGGAAAATGCATTAACATCTGGAAGACATAGGCAATATGACAAATTCAACCCAGCCTTGCTGAGGAGAACAGATTGCACAAAAGCACAAACACAAGGCACATACTGAAAAATAAGTCGTGTGATTAAAAGATGATTAAAAGGAGACCACCAGGCAGATGTGCCATGCAAAGTAAACCACTCCATAAGGGGAAGCAAAATGAGTCACTCACAAGAGGTACTGTTGAATTCTTTTAATAACACTAGGAAAATATCATAGTATTAAAGTCCTGCACGGGGTCCTCGGGAGGTTATTTGGGTTGGGATTCCTTTTGTGTTTATAAACCAAACTTTATTTCCCAATTGTGTTTCCTTTTAGGCTGACTACTCCTTTACAATGGCATTTCCAGTTAAAACACAGCTAACCTATAAATACCTGAATGCCACAACACACATTGTGTGCGTGGGTTGTGTTTTGTTTAAGTCTTAGAGGAAATGACAGGAAATCTACTCAACACAGGGAAGCAAACGTCGATTCGTTAAGCAGGGGGATGTAAAAGCCAGTAAAGAATACATTGCATACATGATACAGAAGGAAAAAAAAATTATCATCTGGAGTATGCGAAATTACACTGATTTTGCACCTTAAACCTAGTAGAAGTTACTCTGTTGGCCAATACTAATCCACTGAACAAGCAGAATGTTGGTCAGAAGTCTAACGTTTTCCTGTACCAGCACAGAGAGAGTACAAGCAGTCCATTGCTGTTAAAAGAAAACATGAAATCCAGCTCATGTTTCTGGTTAGGGGTCGATTTCCTCGGGAACTACTGTGAGCATCACATCTTCGTTGCCCCTGCGCACGACCATGTGCAAGGTACTGTCCTTTTTAATGATGTCACTGACATCACTGGCTGAGCTTATGGACTGCCCATTGATGCTGATAATCACATCGTTGTCCTTCAGGCCACCACTGAAAACACAAAGCAGCAATGTGTTATTAGAATTGCAGTTTTATTTTTAGGCGGGAAAAAAAAAAAAAAAGATTTCTGGATTATTATTATTATTATTTCCCACCCAACAGCGCCTCTGCAGACATGGCAGCCACGAGGAAAGCAATCAGGATTTATATTTATGAAGCAGTGAAGGTTACAATGAAGTGCAGAAACCTCAGGATCTGAAGGATGTACAAGTTTGATGAATCCCATATTTCACTGCCTTCAAAGGAATTCGCTGTTGCAAATAGAAGTTAATTCTGCAATAAAGATCCTAGGTGTTGATCTGTCTTTTAAAATAATTGAACAAAGCAGATTGATTTTAGAGGGGAGATTGCCCAAGCTTTTGTTCCTGAACACACAGAGAAGCAACACGAGTGGCACTGTGTGCTGATGAGGGATTTCAGCCCCTGTTCTCCCTACAGAGCTTACTGACAGCCACTTCACCCACCCTTCATGTTTTAAACCTGAGCAGGGTAACACATGTAGCTATCTAGTTCGATCAAAAAACTAAAAAATCAGATGTCACCAAAAATCAGATGTGTCCTTCCTCTGCTGCCCATAACAGCCAAAATCCTTTTTTCTGACCTCCAAATCTGAACCTTCCTGACTCAAAGCAAGCCAGGGCAGAACCAGGGCTGTGTCTCTCCCCAGGCTTGGCTGGAGCTGCTGCCAGCACCAAGAAATGGCTGGCGAGGGATGCCACAGACCACAATATCTTGCCCTGTCTTGCACAACGATCTGACTCCAAGGGATGGAAAAATCAGCCAAGACAGATCAGACATGATTCAACCCTTCAGAAGCATAATCCTTCACAAAACCACAGACCACTCATCGGCCTCTTCCACCCACAGAAGGCGCCTGACACGAGTGTCTCCTGCAAGCAGGGTGCCCTTGGCCAATGTTTGCAACAAATCTGGTTGCCTACAGGAGGAATGGCTGAAAACATGTCCCTGGAGGAGGCCATTGCATGGTTTTTCATGCAGCCTCTCCATGTGACTCACATCCAGGACAGGTCACTGCAGCTCTGCTCCTATGCCCCACCGGCACATCTATGTCACTGTGGTATTTTCTGAAAAATCCCTTCCCCAGGATTTCTTCTCCAGGGAAGATGAGAAGCCTCAGCTCCTCCATGTTTTGCTCCTCTGGAATGTGGTCTGGAGGTTGTTTATCCAAACATGTGAATTGTTTTTAATTAATGACCAATCACCGTCAGCTGTGTCAGACTCTGAGGAGTCAGTCACAATTTTTCATTATCATTCTTGTTTAGCCTTCTGATGTATCCTTTCTCTTTCTTTAGTATAGTTTTAGTATATCATTATAATATCATATCATGTCATATCATATATCCTATCATAAAATAATAAATCAGCCTTCTAAGAACATGGAGTCAAATTCTCATCTCTCACCTTGTCCTGGGGACCTCACAAACACCACACATCTACACAGCACGTGCTGGACAGATCAGCAGAAGAAGGAAACCTCTGGGCCAAGGACAGGGAGTGGGGGGACAGAGCCAACATGGGCTGAATTGTAACTGCCAGGCCATCCTTTGGATGGAGCACCTCGATCTGGGTCTCCCTCCACATTAGGTTACATTGCCTCACATTTCTTCTCCCTCTCCAAAGTGCCTCTCCCACTCTCTGCTACCACCCACACTCCTAAAATGACTTTTCTGCACCTTCAGACTGAACCTGAACACCAAGGCAGCAACTCCAGCCCCACACTGGAGCAGCCAAATCATTGCTACACATTCCTTCACACTGCAGACACTCACCAGTGCTCTGCCTGATGAGCACTGCCAACAAGGATCATCTACAAACACAGCAGTAGTTCAGAAAGCACACTAGACAGCTATCACTGTTATCTTACACCCAAACTGCCCCAAAAAACACCATCCAACCATCCTTGCAGTCTTCCTGAAAGGCAGTGTATGCCTGCCCCAAGCAGCTCCCTGCCTACATGCCTTCGGTGCCACATAAGCCTCTTTGCTGCCACAAAGATTTACTCCTCTCTCAAAGGATCCCTAGTTTCAGAAAATGAATAAGGTTTCCCATTTCCTGCCCTGGATTACTGAGCAGTTTCCTATCAGGCAAACCCCTGAGAGAAAAGTGTCTCCAGCAAAAGCCAGCCAGAGCAGTGCCAGTGACCACAGACAGCCCAGCTGCCAGGCAGTGGCACCAACCAGCAGGGCCAGCTCCTGAGCAAATCCTGAGCAACAGGAACAAAAAAAAAAATCAGTGGTCTGAACCCAAAAGCTCTTCCAGTAATGTGACTGCTGACAAAGCTCTCGCATGGAAGAGTGTCTGCTGCCAAGAGAGGATTTCAGCCCCAAGGTGTGCCAGGGGAGCTGGTGGGTTTGGCCAGCACTCAGGTGGACATTTTCTCCAAAGTGGACCCAAAAGCTTCTCAGTTGCCCTCCTGCAGTGACCAGCAGGGCCATGGAGAGTGTGCAGGAACAAAAGTCTCTATTCAGCACTGGCACTGGTACAGCAGATGCCTTGGAAGCAACTGCTGAGAAAAAGGAAAAAGGAGTTTTCACACCCCCAGAATGCCTTCCCTTTGGGCCTGGAAGGCTGACAGGGCTTCCCTGCAATGCCCTGACACAGTTACAGGATTGCCCATCAGGGACCAGAATGAAACCACAAACCCCTTTCCAGCAGACAAGCTAACAGCAATCAGATGGTCACAGCCCTGTTAATTGAGCTCAATGAAGAAAGCCAGTTGGGCAGGGAACAGCCTCCATCGTTACCCCCTCAAGTCAGTGGCAGTGGTTTTGAGAAAAAAGCACTTCAACCTACGCTTCAGCTGGTGTTTCTGGAATGACTTCAATGACATAGGCCCCAGAGACAACATCAGGGAAGTCTTTATGGCGATCCTTCAGCTCTCTAGCTTTGCTGAAAAATGAAGAAACAGCAAAAAAAATATTTTGTCAAGACAGGAAAAAACACCCCCCACGCATTTTGCTGAAGTCACTTAACAGGAGTTGAGGTGTTTTACACACATTGGTATGCCACCTCAGCATTCATTTTAACCCTTAGATGCACATTTCAGGAATTATTACACTTTTCTTTGCAGGCATGCAGCTTTTTAATGTCTATTTCTGGTAAAGGCAATCATTTCAATAGATACAGACAATCAGAGTTCAAACATTTCAAAGCTTTAGACCTAGCAGATCATAGAATCACAAAATGGTTTGGGCTGGAAGGGACCTTAAAGCCCATCCAGCCCTCACCCCTGCCATGAGCAGGGATACCTTATACTAACTAAGGATGCTCCAAGCCCTGTCCAACCTGGCCTTGGACATTCCAGGGATCCAGAGGCAGCCACAGCTTCTCTGGGCACCCTGTGCTAGTGCCTCCCACCCTCACAGGGAAGATTTTTTCCTAATATCTCATCTAAACCCGCTCTCTGTCAGTTTGAAGCCATTCCCCCTCATGCTGTCACTCCAGGCCCTTTGTAAATAGTCCCTCTCCATCTTTCTGTCAGGCTCCCTTCAGGTCACAATTAGGTCAAGGCCAAAGCTTCTCTACTCCAGGCTGAGCAATCCCAATTCTCTCAGCCTTTCCTCATGGCAGAGCTGCTCCATCCCTCCGATCATCTGTGGGGCCTCCTCTGGACTGGCTCCAGCAGGTCCAGGACCTTCCTGTGCTGGGGACCCCAGAGCTGGATGCAGAACTCCAGGTGGGGTCTCCTCAGAGCAGATTAGAGGGACAGAATCACCTCCTGCAATCCTGAACACCTAAAAAACCCCAACCCCATGTGTTTCAAAGCTTTCTTCTACCTGTGGATCCTGCACAAGGGAAAACTTCTGGTTATCTTTACAGGACATGGCATTACCTGCTCATGAGTCTCTTATAGCCAGAGCATGAATAAGCAAGTCCACACAAAAGCTTCATTTGACATTAAGTGAAGAGTTTAATGAAAATAACTTTATAGAAACGTAGGAACGCACGTGGCTGACGTAAGCCATGGAAACATACAACAACACGGATACAACCCCAGGACAGAGCCACAGTCACCAGCTACTCTCTTCTGAAGCATTAAGGAGAAGGAAAAGCCAGGAGTTGTTTAAAGGCTAGCTCACAGGAGAGTCTAGAGGAGAGTCCCACCAGGTGGCAGCCGCAGAGGAGGAGGTGGCCAGGGCTGGCTGGGTTTGTCACCAGCACACATCCAAATCCATGTCCCCAGCTGGATCCAAATGCATGCAGAGCCCACGCTGGGGGAAGGTGAGGAGCCACCCTGGGTACTTACCTGGGGGTTAGTGACATCATTCGTATGCCAATGTATTTCTTTTTGGTTACAGCTTTTCCTGCAAAAAGGAAAATGGGTTGTGATCAGATGCCCTGACCTAAAGAGCCTCTGGCTTTCAAAACTTTATCTTCCACTTGTTCAGACTGTCACTATATGAAACAACACAAGCTCACACACTGCTGTTCTCAAGGTGAAAAAAGGGAAGTTTATTTTCCTGACTCCCACATTTCTAGATTTCCAAAAGTCACAGTGGATTGGAGGGTGGCAGTGCCACCTCTCCAATGACACTGGACAAGCCAACAGTCCAGCAAATTTCTCTTCTTCCATAAAAGAATGCAAAACAATAAGTTATTTACAGAAAGTGTGTGAGAAAGTTTGTTACAAGAATGTAAACATCAGAAGGCTTAGAAAATCTTAAAAATTTAAAGTGACAGTTCAGACTTTCAATATTTATATTTTTTCCTATTTTTTACTTGTTTGGCTTGCTTGATCACACATTTTATAGTGTCTTGGTAGCACACATTTTATAGTTATGGATAACTTGAGAAATACTGTTTATGGTTAAATTTACTTTTTGCTTTTGTGTTTACTTACAGGTGGCATTTTAATTTTGATGGTCTGAGGTATTATGGGTTTATTGAGTTAGGAATAATTTTTTTTGTGTGTTTTTAATTTAGGTCTGTTTTTGACACTTTTATTTTTGCAGTTTGGTTTCTTTGCTTATTGTTTTGGTGCTTTTTATTAGTTTTATTTTTGTGAATATGGGCATTTATATGGTGGACTTTTACAAGTAGTTTTTTTATTTTGCTAGTGATGTTTTTTTACTCTTCAGCATCTTAAAATTTGATTTTTTTATGCTGCTAGTTACCTTTTTTTTACTTTTTTTAGCCATTCTTACAGAGTGCTGGCTACTATTTATGAATTAGTGTAGAGGTGGAGTTTTGGCTACTTTTTTTTTTTTAATCTTAATGCCAGCCAGGCTGCTGGCTTTCTGGTTTATCACTGTTTTCACAGAATGGTTTGGGTTGGAAAGGACATTAAAGGTCACTTATTTCCAGCCCCCTGCCATGGGCAGTGATGCCACCCACTAGAGCAGGTAATTTTCTGGTTTTCCTCTTCCCAAGTACTGTACCTTTAGCTTGTCTGTCATGAGATTCAGTTAGGAACTTCTTTATTTTATCGGATGGGATGGCAAATGAGATGCCTGCTGTAACTTTTAATGTGTTAATTCCAATGACTTCACCATCCTGGAGAAGAGAAAAAAAAAAAAAGTCATTATTAGCAAATATGGAATACCTCAAAGAGAAATGGATCATTTCTTCCAAGCAGTCGCAAAGACAAATTCACATTTTGTAGGTGATCTTCAATTTTCTTTAAGTTTCGAGTGTAATTTTTTGATTCTATTGATAAAACTACTACTTAGGAATTTTGGAAAATCAATGTGATTATTCATCTTGCTGCAGAAGTGATAAAACTGGGTGATTCTCATGCTTGCAGCAGATGAGCAACACATTCTGCAGCTATCCTGTGTTTATTTCAGCAAGCATCATATAATGCATGGCACCAACTGCTCCTGAGCCACTATTACATAGTAACATAAAGAAAAATATAGTTTGCCAAAATCAAAAGTTTTCCTGGCAGTATAACTCCAAGAGCTTTGGATGAAACATCTCTGATGTCATCTCTTTTGAAACCTCAGCAGTTTCATTCTCTGGCTCACCCCAGACAAAAACTGTCTAGCTACAGGTGGTTTTAAGCGAAGGTTAAACGTGACTGAATGTGTGCTGTGAACTGGGTGGGAAAAAAAATTGCCAAATCTCCTCGAAGGCAGAAACTCTGAGTAGTTCTGAGTTTCAGTCTGTGCCATGCCTCCTGAGGACTCAACCCCAGGCACCCTCAGGAGACCTGAGAGCTCTCCCACAGTTCTGCAACCTGCTT
Source organism: Geospiza fortis (assembly GCF_000277835.1). Taxonomy (NCBI): domain Eukaryota; kingdom Metazoa; phylum Chordata; class Aves; order Passeriformes; family Thraupidae; genus Geospiza; species Geospiza fortis. The sequence continues at coordinate 616,780 of NW_005054369.1, read as the reverse complement.
CAGTTCATTCTACAGTATTGGCAAATAAACCCTAATATCCTGAAAATATGTGGATTTTTTTTTTGGTGTGATTCAAAATGAAAGGGTAGATACATTTGAGAAACACTGAGCTGAGTTTCTCTGTGAAAAGAAAATAATTGCCAGCTGCAGGGTAAACAGCAAGGGCAAACACCTCACTGCAAAATGTGTTTTTCCCTTTTTGCAAGACTTGAGCAAAAAAAACATTACACTTGTTTGAAACGATGCAAACCATAAACATCCTAAATATTGAAATCCAAAGGTAGCTTTTTGCCAACATAAACACAGACAACTGATTAGTAAGAACCATGTGAATTTTGTGTAGTCAGCCAGATATTGAAAACTGCAAGTCCCACATCTGGTGGGGGGAGTTTGCTTTTTTTTTTTGTTGGTTTGGGTGGGGTATATTGTATCATTTTATTTTTTAAATTAAACAGCAATAAGCTTGACACTAAGCAAACTTAGAGAAACTCTTACCAGATTTACTAGGGGTCCTCCAGAGTTCCCATACTGAAAATAAACATAAGTTAAGAACACATTTTAGTATTTACCTCCTAATTTGTTGCGTGAAAAAAAATAAAATAAATTTTTGCAATATTTCTGTAGTACTGCTTCCATTGTCTATTAAATTCATGCAATAGAACAGTTTTAAATAAACCATAAACCACAGTTGAACATCACCCTTTTAGCTGAGCTTTGCAAATACTTAGTTTTTCTTCTCCTGCCAGAGTAAGTTAAGAAAGCCAAGGTTTTCCTTTTGTTTTCTTAGTGCCACACTAGAAACTGAGAGGATTTCAGGACAGCTCTGGGAGCTGTTAGTGAAGATTTCTTACAAGGCCGAGATCTGAAGTACAAAAACTATTGTTTTGCCTTAATGCAGAAAAAAACTTGAACCCTTAAACGAAGCTTGGCTTCTTTTTCAGAAAACAAGATGGATTTCGAAAAAGATATTTATTTGCCAGAGAATATTGCCTCCTCCCTTGCAATCTGCAAGGATTTTGAGGTGAAGGCAGATATTGTGCCTGGTGTGGCTCCTCGGGGGGATTTCTAAGTAACACCAAGCGCTGCTGCGGTGCAGATGTCCACATTTACAGGGAGAGAAATGCTCCCTGCTCCTCAGAAGGGCATCACAGGAGGGATTTCTGCTGGGGAAAGGCCAGGGCTGAGGGCAGCAGCCCGGAGGGGACGTACATTGATGATGGCATCTGTCTGGATGTAGTCCATGTCGGAGTTGCGCAGCCCCAGCTCCTTCCCCCCGCGCTGCGTGGTGCTCACAATGCCCGTGGTCACCGTGTTCTGCAGGGAGAAGGGACTGCCAATGGCCACCACAAACTCCCCTGGCCTCAGGTCTGCAGACTGGCCAAGCAGAAGAACTGGCAATTTACCCTGCAAAATAAAAAAAAGAAAAAAGAAAAAGAAAATTCGAATGTTAAGACACTGCCCCGCTGGCAGAACAAATGTTACGGAAGGATGAATGCATTCACAGGGTAGAGGAAGAGAGAGAGAGGCTTTTATCCCTCAGGGATTTTGTTCTGTTTTCTTTGAGTATTTTGTGTGTGGGTTTTACAGAAACATCCAGTGTGGGCTCTTTACACTGGAGAACTATTTCCACAACAGGTATCCATTAAAATCAAGAACAATTAAAAGACCAATGGAATATTTATGCTCTGCTGTACAAAGCAAACATCTGATGATACTAGAAAGGAGCCACATCCAACACTTCTTGAAATAATTAGCAAACAGCTGCTGAAGTAAAAATATGATATTGTTTGAGAGTGAACACTAACGAATCATGAAAGCAACAGCCCAAGAGTTTTAAGCATGCATGTGTACAGTTAAAAGCATTTTATGTTCTCACAAGACACCAGCTGATTCAGCTAAATTTCTTTTAATGAAGTATTCCTTCTACATAATTATATTGCCTCCTACATACAGTGATGTCTTCCTCTGAAGATGTTAGGATTTAAGGACCTGATGTGATTTTTCTGTTATGACAGTAGAGGATACCATTATACTTTTATTTCAAGATCTTATCTCTAAACACAATAAATATTACATAGTTGAAGACATTCCCACTAAAATATTCTTAAAATCCAGCAAACACTGCATTGTACAGCAATTACAAATAAAAAAGTGGGGGGGAGGTTGGATCCACACTTGTTAATGAATCAAGGGTGTTCTGAAACAGGTCATAGTTCAAATAAATACTTTTTTGATTCATCACCTGCCTGTACAATACACATTGAGTGCCATTTCTCCCTTTCTTCACACTTTTAAAAGTCAATCTCTACACTTACAGTGATGTGACATGCTTTTAAATATTTTTGTTTTATCTGTTGTCTAAATTATCCTGGCCCTCCCCAGGTAATTTAACCATATATTTAACCCATGGTATTTAACCATGTCACCAGACTATTTCTATTAGCAGCAATGAACACATATAAGTGCAGGTTTAGACTTAGGATTTGGAGGATTAGGTTACTGAACCCAAAAATGAAAACAGAATTCTGGAGGCATTTATCTTTTGCTTGGCAAAGCTAACTTGAACCCAGCTTCCTCTAAGCTTGACCTACTTCAAGTTTTGGCAAAAAGAGAAAATACTGCATGTTTAATTTGGAAACTCATTGCTGGCTCTGGTTTTGTTACCAGCAGTTTGAAAGCCTGACTCAATAATTCATCCATAGGGACAAAAATTCAGTGTTATAAACTAACTCAAATTCCCATCACTTTGTATTTTTCACCTACAGTTTATTCCAAATATCCTAAGAGACAGACAATGCCTGCAAAGTAGAAAGCAAAAAATAATGGCATCAGTTATCACTGTATGCTGCTGCAAATACAGAAGTTATGATTTTAATGTTTAACAAGACTGGTCTTGTGCATCCTTTATTCAGCTTTGTTACAATCCCACCAGGGAAGTTTTACTCAAAGGAGCAGATTGTTTCAATAAAATTCATTGCCAGCTCCCAGACAGGGTAAGATGCTTTATGGAAACTTATCTTTCAGTCTCCAGAGAGCAAGAAAATAATTAAACAAACAGAGTGAGCTGGGAGAGCAACAGAACAGGCAGCACAGAAAGCAGAAAGCATTTCCACGTCTATTTGCATTCAGAGGAAAGTTATCACAACCAGCAATGCCCTGCTAATGAATAATAATAATGATAAAATACAGCCCTTATCAGTGCCACAGCCACAGAGAAACCCAGCTGTGGCTTAGCTCTGGGAAGGATCCAGCAGCTCTGCCCAGTTTCCCCATCCTTTCTGCAGAGAGGCAGCAGCAGCAGCATCCCAGGGCAGTCCCTGACCCCAGGCACAGCTCCAGGGGATGAGTCCAGGGCAGGGAATCAGGCAGTTGTGCTCAGCTAACACAAACAGCCCCATCTGGGTCATGTTTGGACACAGGGAGCACCCTGGCCCTTCCTCCCCTCAGCAGATGCTATTGAGCTTACGTAGCACGTGTTTGCAAGATGTCATTGGTCAAACCAGCATCTTCTTTTGGCACTGCTTTTCCTTCTTAAAAAAAAAAATTAAAAAAAAAAAACCCACACAAAAGACAAAAAGTGGCTTTTGTTTGTGTCCCAGTGCACTGAACACAGATACTTTGCAGAGAAAGGGGGCATTTATCAGCAAATGAAACAGAGACAAGCAAAAGAAAACAGAATACTTTTCATGTTTCATTACCAGGAAAAAAAAAATAAAGGCTGGTCGTGTACAAAGTTAAAATAGTTATACAAAGTTCCTGAGTTGTAACAACAGTCACAAAGCCAAAATTGCATCTGGCAGCAGAGAGAAAGGACAGGAACGGCCTGTGACTAATACAATTGTGATTGTGCTGAGTTTTCAGGGCTGTGCCTATACTAGCCAGGCTTCAGTTCAAGCTCTGATGCTGTATGGATTGGCTGCAGGTCACCCCTGTGATTCAACATGCCTTCTGGAAAGTCTGGCTAACCTTCCCCTTGCTAGAAACAAAAATCCGTTGCAAAAACCTCCTGGTCCCGCACACGTTATGAAACACAGCTTTGGAAAACGTGTCCTCTGTTCCTTGTGATTTCCTGGTGTGGGGCAGGACTGACACACTGACAGCACTGCATGTAAATGTATTAGTGCCCCTACAAAACAATCATGAGGAATTGGGTATGATGAATATATGTGTTGTCACGGCTGTAAATTTGGGGTGTTCTCTCTAAAATAGCTTAAAACATTGCCACACTCACTATTGAATTTTCTGTTATTAAAAAAAAAACCAAAACAAACTCAAGTATTTATTTACGTTGTACACGTGGTTTTGAAATGAAACCAGCACAAAACCTATGAAAATCCCATGATGGAGTGGGAAAAGCATCCTTCTGCAGCCCAGGAGGAGCCCTGGCGATGCCAGGCAGGCAGTGCTGTACCAGGATCGTGTCAGAACACCCCCTCTGTGCCCTCACACCCTGCCACTGGCAGGCTCATCCCCAGGAAGTTCAGGAATCCTGGTAAAATGAGTGTGAGTTCAGGGCTCTTAATAGCTATACTTAATAAATGTGCATTCTTCAATCTTTACATAATGTCTGATGGCCGTCAGGATGACACAAGCACCACTCCAACTCGTGATTCTCCTGCTTTGGCTGCAGATTTGCCAGTGCAGTTAATTAAAAGCGCCAGGCAAAGGACCATGCCTTGCAGCACAAGCAGCAGGGAGCCAGGAACACCCAAACCCAGCTCTCCCAGTGACTCACTGCATGGCTTTGGGCAACATATAATACCTTCTCTACCCCTGTCTTTTCTAACTCTTCCTTTGATGAAGCCTTGGGGCTCTGCTGGATCCCTGTTTACTCAATAAAACAAATCTGCAGGCAGGCATTCTGCAAGCACCCAGAAATAGGACCAAACATGCAAAGCCCGAAGTGGCACATGACTCACTGTTTACACCCAGGCAGAGAAGGAGCCATTAATTAGGGTTAATATTTTAAGACTTTCCCATCCCAAAGGGCTTCAGACGTTTTTATATATGGATTTGACTCCAACCCTGGATAAACACAACTCCCACGACATGGAGAGCTGCGCACCACCACAAGAAATGGCTCCAGCCAACAATAGGACCCAGCTATTGTGGCATGAGAGGAGAGAGGTAGAGATCAGCATCATCAGCCAGAGGGACTCAGAGAAACACGGAATCATTTAGCTTGGAAAATGTCACAGACATCTTTTATGAAAAATCCTTTCCTTAGGATTTTTCCTCCTGAGAAGCTGAGGCCTCAGGAACAAACTGTAAACAATGATTATCTGCTGCTGTGGGATGCGACAGGTGCATCTGTGATTGGCCTCATGTGGTTGTTTCTAATTAATGGCCAATCACAGCCCAGCTGGCTTGGACTTTCTATCTGAGACACAAGCCTTTGTTATCATTATTTCTTTTTCTATTCTTAACTAGCCTTCTGATGAAATCCTTTCTTCTATTCTTTTAGTATAGTTTTAATATAATATATCATAAAATAATAAATCATCCTTCTGAAACATGGAGTCAGATCCTCGTCTCTTCCCTCATCCTGAGACCCCCGTGAACACGGTCACAGGAAAAGCCCTCTGAGATTATGGAGCCCGACCCCTAACCCAGCACTGCCAAGGCCACCACTAACCCAGTGTCCCCAAGTGATGCATCCACATGGCTTTTATATCCCCCCAGGAATGGGGATTCCAACACTGCCCTTCTGTGAGGAAATTTAACCCAATATCCACCCTGAGCTGCCCTGGCTCAGCCTGAGGCCGTTCCCTCTGCTCCTGTCCCTGTTCCCTGGAGCAGAGCCCGACCCCCCGGCTGTGCCCTCCTGGCAGGAGCTGTGCAGAGCCACAAGGCCCCCTGAGCCTCCTCTGCTCCAGGCTGAGCCCCTTCCCAGCTCCCTCAACCTCTCCTGAGGCTCCAGACGCTTCCCCATCTCCATTCCCTTCCCTGCGCACCATCCAGCCCCTCCGTGTCCTCCTCGCAGTGAAGGGTCCAAAACCACCCCAGGATTCAAAGTGCAGCCCCAGCAGGGCCAGCACAGATGTTCCCCTGGTGTCCTTTAACAGCACAACTTGAGTCAGATAAAATAAGTGAAATCTGGACAAAACAGCCCCAAAATTAAGAGAGGAGGAAGCACAAAACCACCAACCAGGCACAGCCACTGCCACAGAGAAATGGAAACCCAGAGACAGACAGCCATAAGCAGGAGGTGTTTTGGTTAGAACTTTTTCACCCATGAAATAAGTGAATGTGCCTCCATGCTGGCACAGAAAGCAAGTAAATCCCTCCACTGTTCTGTAATCCCCTTCATTTGTGGATGGAAAGTCAGGAATTTGCAGGAAGCACTTTGCAGTTCAATAAACGGATGAAGAGGAGACAAAAGTTCTGAGTTCAACTTGTGTTAACCAGCGACAGATCTCCTTCATGCTTCTTATTTTTAGGTGGGAAAGGCACAGATGAACACCAATTCAGCTGTGAGTGTAACTCTGGCAAAACATGTAACTGTCCTGGGAATTGCATTTCTGTTCTGACTAATTCGACTTTCAGAATACGTTATGGCAAAACAAAACCACCAGTCATGAGCACATAAAAATATAGAATATCATCTACAATCTAGAAACTGCTTGACAGAGAGTCAAAGAAAACAAAAAACCCAGGCTGAACACATTACAAGCCTCCAAAAGTATTTCATCTATAGTTAGAAAAGCAAAACTGAGTCTCCTTATCTAAATATGGAGCATGGGAAGCTAAAAAAAAAAAAAAAAGAAGAAAAGGATGAAGCGTTGTTTTGATATGTCACCAGCTTTTCAATTGCCTGGCAAGAGATTGCTGTTCTCCCTTAAAAATAAAACACAAATGAAATTACAATTAAATAAAATAAAAATAGTAATTAAAAATATGCTGGTGCTGGCAGACCCACCCTGGAGATGTATTTTCACAGAATCACAGAATTTTGCTGCATGGGAAGCTGGACCAGCACATTGTCCCCACAGTGAGGGCTACAAGAAGCTGAAGATGGCAGGAAACCACTGCTGCCTAAACTGATGAATAAACTGGAGTTAAGATCCAAGCTTTTTACAAGATATTTCATTCCTATGGGTCCTGAACACTTCTGGAAGCAATATGTGGGCTTCCTCAGCCTCTCAAGAGGAAGCAGCGTATTACCCAGCCACAGATTTCAAAGTGAAATAGCATTTCAGAAAAGCCACTTACATCTGGTGTCCAAGTAGTTTGTTTCTTCAAAATGTGGGCTATTAAAATATTGATGCATAAACAGGGAAGTTTGCTTTCCTGCCTCCTCCAGTTTGTACACACAGGGGAAAATCAAATCCCCTCTGACCACAAAGATACAGACACTCTCTGCCTCAGGAAACCACCAGGGCAACGAGGGCAGGAGGTCTTGTTGATTTAAAAGTGTCAAACGGAGTGTTTATTAGTAAGATGCAGGAGAAACCTTAAGCTGAGGGTTTCAGCTGAAGGGCTGAAATGTCACCACAAATTAGAGGTGGGTCACAACCCCACTGCTGCTGCACCATGCAAATGCCAAATCCTGTCTGGGGGGAAGAACTGGAACTGGCCACACTGAGGAGCAAAAATCTTCAGGACCTGGCCTGTGTTCCCTGTGTGATTTCAGGGTCAGTGTCTCATGGCTGCTTTTTTAGCACTTTTCTTTAGTAGAAAGAAGAAACACCTCCAAATAAAGCCATTCACCCTGCTCCCTCTTTCATTTTTGTGGACAGAGCTCGATTTCCAGGGCTGAAAAGGGTCTCCAGGCAAAAGCCACCTCCACCTTCCACTACTTTGGGCTTTCAGTTCCCATCTGGGTTGGGTTCTTTTGTAATTCTGCCCCCCATTAGCCCTGATGTTGTCCATTAAACCACCCTGAAATTTCCCCCCCTCCTGCCGGTGTTTATTTGTCAGCAGCTGTATCACACATTCTGATTTAACAAGGTAGTTATTTGCCTTGAGATGAATCCCACAATGCAGCTCTGCCAGCAAAAAAGCATCTGCTCCCTTTGGGGTGTTGTGCAACAGTTTTGATGGGTTTCACACTCGCTGCAGTATCACACGTGCCACGCAGGACAGATTATTTATTTCACCAGTCCCTGCCTATGCTACCAAAATCCAACTTTTTCTAGGGAGCTCTTATAAATTTTGCATGTTCATATCCAAATTGTCTGCAACTGCACTGCTCCTTTCCAGTGATGTGGTCTCCTCCTTGCATTTGTAAGGATATTTAGATTGGATTCATGGCTACCACATTGATTCCAATCTTGCTTCGTACTTTCAACACTCCAGCAAACTGCTCAGTGTCACCACAGACACGAGAAACACTGGTGCTCTCTTTTATAGACTGTAAAAACAAGCACATTTCAGGACTGGAACAACTGCTCCAAGGTTTCTGTTCCTCATTGACTGCAAGATGTTTTTCCACGGAGAAGAATTTAATCAGGGAAACAGCTCATCCTCACTGCTGCCCAGATTGTACCACCCTCTTTCATTTCCTACTGCACTCAGCAAAGCCAAATTAGTTCTGGTAATGTCTCTGACCAGATGTTCGCACCTTAAGAGGGAAACAGCATTCAGGCTGCTGCAAAATCTGAACAGCTGTAGGAATACCAGCTGACAGCCTGATCCCAGCTCTGTTCCAAATCACAGAGCATTCTTCACCCTTCAGATCCTGCCTTAACATGCCACACATAAAAAAGAAGACAAAAAAAACCCTTCTGCATCTTTGATGTCACCTTCAAATAATTTATTCCAGTTTAAGGACTTCGCCTCTTACTTCAGAAAAATTCTTAAGGATGGTTTCCATGCCATATCCAGATTTTTAAGGGGTCATTTGTACCACCCCGTTGACTTCTTTAGCCAGCAAATACATTTCAAATTCAATAAATTATTACCCCTGTGATTTTAAAAAGTGTTTCATGCATCTGAATGACTGCAAGGCATTCCAGTACAAAAAGGAAAGCTCAAACACTGAACTTGAAAGGATATATAAAAATGCCCCATAAAAGTTCAATATGAGAATCAATTTCTCAGCTGACCACCTTTCCATTTTAACTTTTTTTTGTGAACACATAAAACGTTGTTTTTAATTCTCAAATGCAAAGCAACACCTGTCCTGTGAACAGAGGTGCCTCAGGCCCCACCTTGGACTGGGATTTCCCAGTGCTGTGTTACCAGAGCTGGCTGGAAATCTGGGTCTCCCATCCCTTTAAATTTCCCCTCAGTCTTAAAATTATCCTGAGCTGCAATGGGAGAGGTCAGGAGGAGAACACCACCCAAGGTACTGCCTTGTACAGCTGATAAGATGCTTCCAAGGGCAGCTCAGACCAGTTCCAGCCCTGTTGAGCAGTGCTTTCCACCACAAGCCCATCTGGATGAATTACCTTTTTTCCAAACTGCTTCCAGGTTCTCTCTTCCCACAAGCAGCTTCCCAGGACAATTAGGAGCCATTTCCTCCTTGATAATGTTATATATTAAATAACATTCAAGCCCATGCCTGCTCTTTTGAGTCCTCAAACTGAGCACCACACCAGTTCAGTGTCTCCTCTCTGCCAGCTCTCTCCTCTGGAGTTCAGGTTCCTGCTGCTCCAAGTCCTCTCCTTCTCACCGTGTCTGCTCTGCCCTCCACCTTGTACTTCCAATTTTAAAGCACTTCTCCAGCTGCCCTTCACTCCCTGCCCCATCCTGCTCATCCCAATGCTGCCAGTGCTTGCGCTGGGGATCTTTCCCTTTGTTTCTTACTGCTTTTTCTTATTTAAAGATAAAAATGAGAAAACAAGCGACGCCATGAAAACAGAGAAAAAAACAACACCGCAAAACCATGATTGGTACTGTTTGGTTTTTCTGCCTGGTTACTGTTCAGAAGCTTTTAAAAAAGAAGAAGATTTGAAGTTGTAAAGGTGGCAAGGGAGCAGCAGGAGCACTCCATCCCTCGGGTCATCCAAGGGTTCTGCGTTAGGCGCTGGCTTAGTCATGAACTCTGGCACAAACACTTCTGACCTCGCTGGGGAATAGCCCTGAACTAAAACAACGCTGCAAGATCTACACATTTCTGAGTCATGTGTTTCAAATGAAGCATCCCTGCCCCTTAAACTTGGAGGTCATCAACTGGCAGACCAAATCAGGGGAGCCAGTGTGAGCAGCACCCCAAAGAGCCACGTCCAGCTCACTGCAGCTCCATTACACAGCATTTCCACACCATTTCCTTCTTGCTACGTGTGCAGAACCTCCTGACAGCTTTGCTGCTGTGGCAGGAGGCACAGCAATGCTGACAGAGGAACATTTGATAGGGAGGGAGATCATAGATGGGAAGCTGCTCAGAAAACCACTTGCAGTGTAAGAACATCTTTCCAAGCTGGCTTTAATTTCCATGCTCAAGACGCTCCCCAAGGTATTTTCCACTTTAGTATCTGCATCAGCAAGGGACAAATGTGTCCTCTAAAAACCATTTGTGACTTCAATATAGGCACTCAAGACAGAGTAGCACAAGCAAAACACCCCCATTTCTCCTCTGAGAAAGATTTATATCAGATAAAGTGTGTGCAAACCAGCCAGCAAACTGGAGTGTTGTTTTTTATTTTGAGGATGCATAAATAAGTGCAATGTGATTCTTTCACTACACTGAAGGTGACAAAATTACCACTGCCACCCACAAACTTGGCTTTTAAAAAGGTGTATCCACCTAGTTCATACATTCTCAAAACCCCAGCCCAGTAAACAACTTGTTTTTCCTTCCAACCTGAAAATCAGTGACACTTTTTGGAAAGGAGGATGTCCAATTAGAGGAACAAAATGTGTCTTGCTTTAACGACTCACCTGAGAATCTATTTTAATTAGTGCAATGTCTGATTTTTCATCAACATCTTTAATTTTGGCTTCGTAGGTCTCCCCGTTCTTGAGCTCCACCTTCACCCTGTTCTTGTTGGTGACCACGTGGGCGTTGGTGACGATCAGCCCATCCTCAGAGACAATGAACCCCGAGCCACTGGCTACAGGAACCTCCCTCTTGGAAAAAGGAAGCCTAAAAGACAAGGGAAATAAATTATTGCTGCAAAAAAAAGATGAAAGGTCACAAATAACTCCAAATAACACACAGCCAAAAGGAGTTTGGTGAGTTCCTAATGTTTTAAGATATCTGCTGTTACTCTCATTAAGAAGATAAAGCACATCCATTACTTTAGCTAATTATTTTTCCATGACTCTTAAATTATCTCTAATTCTTAAGCATGACAAATATTTATTATCTCAAAACCTCTTTGCTATTTCATGCCATCAATCAACATTTCTGTCACACTGGCAGCTGTTTTCAAGAATTAAATAAAAAAGAAAAAAAAAACCAATACTGGGCATCTTGTTTACTTGCGAAATAATTCAATGTGAACCACAGCAGGGGCGATCTTCTCCACCACATCTGCAATAAAGTTGTATTTGTGCCTCAGGCTGTTGGGATGTTCTTGGCCTGAAATAGAAACAGAGGACGTGTCATGAGTTCTTCAAGTGACTGCAGGAGGGCCATTGCAAAACACCTGAATTAAAAAAAGCTCTGAGTGGGTATCTTTCCCTTCCTTAAAAGTCGTCTGCAGCATGACCTCGGCCCTAGATTCCCTCCCTGCTTCTCTGCACAGAGGTGGAGAGCTTCATCCTTAGGGAAAATGAGCCATGGAACCTCCTGGTGTGGAGTGCACCCCACTGGGCCATGGGGCTCGTCCCTCTGTTGTGCCCAGGGATGGGGCACTGGAGGAGCACGGGGCTCATTCCCTGTCTGTGAAAGGGATTTTGTACTCAGACGCCTCCCTTGCTGCCCTCCTTTTCTGGATGGTCTACTTAGCCTGGATGGTCTTCCCAGATTAAACAAACCAGCTCTGTTCCTCTGCCAAAATACGCCTTCTTGGAGGGTTTTGAAGTCTCAGGCTGCTGCGTTTGTAAAATGCTGAGGACACAGAGGTCCTGACCCCAGAGTGAGCCCTCAGCAGCTGCTGAGAAAGTTTAACTTGGGTACAGGGTTGGGCTTCCTTTCCCACCAGTGTCCCCACACAGCCTGACCCAGCAGCCCCTGCCTGGCACCTGCATGTGGAAGAACCTTCCACATGCTCCACAAAGCCCCACTCGAGGCATCCTTCCCCACCCGGAGCTCCATCAGCTCCATGGATCCCCCCCTGCTCTGGAGCCTCCCCCAGGGCTGTGAAATAGATAGGACAACACAATGGGACCACAAAGCTCTGCATTCCTGGGCAGTGCTGCAACAAAAGCTCATGGTCGCTGGGTGGTCAGCAGGGGCCAGTGGGATTTTCAAATGCCACTGGATATCCAACTCCCATTGTCACCAACAGAAAACCTGTCTGCACCAAGAGAAGTTGGAAAACTCACAGTTCTGACACAGCTTCTCCTTCTCAAGCAGTTCAGGGGCAAAAATATTGCTTTTTAAAATTGGGAGCAGCTATGCAAATCGGGAACACCCCGAAATGTTATTTTGTATTCCTTTAGAGGTGAGAAACACCCTTTGTTTTCATTTCGGTTTTATCTGGTGCATCCATCTCCTGCTCTACAGGCAGAAGCCAAGCCTGTTACAGGCTTTCAGAGGAGCATTAATGGGTTGTGCTGCTCCCTCCATCTTTGCCATTTGGCTTCTAAATCCACGCAGAGATTAAAGCAATAAGCAGCTTGTGGATGCTCTAAGTGCCTTTGACGGTGTAAGAGGACGATTTATTTGCAGAATCATAGAAGGACTATCCCATAAACCTATCCCAATACCAAAACCCCGAATGCCCTTTGCTGTTGGAAAAACCAGAGAGGAAAGCCATGCAAATTTTCAAGCACACACTGGAGACAATAATGATTTGGGAACAAAATGCCCCTGGCTTTTAACACTAACCAGACACTGGTTTGGTTCAGGGGTGAGCATGTTCCAGGTGAGTTCCCAATGCCAACAGCACACACTGTCCCTCAGGAGAGGGGTGCATGCTCCACCCAAACACCATCTGTCACTCAGGGACAGGGTTTTTTTCCTTATTTACACCCTGTGAAACATCTCAAGGGCTTTTAAAGGCAGCCAGTCACAAGCAGCAGCCATAGCAGCAACCACAAAACCCGCTGTGCTGTTTGAAAAAAAGTGTTTATCTGCTTTATGAAGCAGCAACATTGATCAGGAAACTTTTGTCCTCACCTCACTGTTTTCCTCAAGAGTATTCAGTGTTTTCTGATTTACACATGAGCTGTTGCCCTTGGGCTTTTATCCCACAGAGGACATTTCTCTGACTGAGAAATATCAATTTACCAAACGATTTATATTCCCTACTAGAAATATTCAGTATCAAACAAGTCATTGCTGTAAAGCTGACAATTATCACAGGGACAGGTCTGGGAAGCTGCTACAATAAGAAATGCAGTCTGGAATTATCCACTTGCATTAAATAGGTGCTTGGACAGATTATCGGGTGGGATTAACGTGGTGCTGGGCTAAAACTCCGCAGGGCACTGCTGCAGCCATGGATCTGCTTTTTGATCACTGCTTATAAAATGATTTCATCTCAGCTGCAATGCTGTAGACATCCAAAGGTCACATCCTGCCCTTGGGAAAAAAAAAAAAAAGAAAAAGCTCCACGGATGAGGGAACTACACAGGCAAAGCACAGCTTTTTTTTCATGCCTTCAATCTTTTTTGCTTTTAGCTATTGAAGAAGAAAAAGGATGCCCAGGCTGTACATGGTGAGACTGCTAATACCTCATCTCAGAGCTGCCTTCCCTTGGAACTGGAGCCTACAAAAGCCAGGATTTCAGAGGCAACAGTATTTTGCCCATGATCCACCCCCTCATGCAGTCCCAAACTAAACTGCAGAGAAAAAAAAAAAAAAAGTTCAGAATTTCCTACTTTTGAAAAAGTTAGATAATAAATAATAATTCATGGCATACTGACCCAAAAAGGTCCCAGCAGCTGGCCACGCCTGCCTATTGCTTATGTATTAGGAATTCCTGCATTGTGTAACACAGTTTTGCAACTGCTCTTGAACCACTGCCCATTTAAATGGAAAACATACCTTTTTAAAGCAAAAAAACAACAGTCAAAGCTCTGATCTTGATGAATTCATCGATGAATGTTAACGGAAAAATTCCTGTAAACTGGTCTTTACCATGAATATAAAATCTGAATGCTGTAGTAAAAGTGTTGATACTTTGAAAATTCTTTTATCACTGAGATAAAGAATAATGGAGGGCAAAAAAAAAAGCAGATTTCTCTTTGGGATTACTGAGCTGCACATGGGGAGCTGAGAGCTGATCTTTCCTACAAGAAACCACCTCTGTATGAAATTTTACCTAACATTTGAACCCAGGCAAAAAGGACCACGTGGAAGCTTAAATGGCCATAAAAACACCAACATTACAAATTTAATGTGGTCAGATGCTCATTCCTCAACCACCACAGGGCAGTTTCCAGCAGTGAAACTGAGAACTTCACCAGGTATACTTTCCTCCTCTCTTACACATCTATTTTCCAGCTGCACCAATAGCTCAGGGCCTTTTGGTAGCAAATATATGTTTTGGTTTTGGTGGGATTTTTTTCTGGGGGTGGTGTTGTTTTGGGTTGTTTCTAAATCATTGAGAACTGGGCTTGAATAAAGCTCAAGTTCCTAAATACCTTCAGGCTCTGATGTTCAAATCTTCCCAGACTGCTCCTCTTTCTATTTATATGCTGTGATTATTGTGTTTTGTAATGTTTTTATTGAACTATTGCACAATGCCCTAAAATGCCCACGAGCATGGCTAAGAAACCTTTATTAATTACATTATAAAGATGATTGTTGTGAATTCAGTAAATGGCAAAAAAAACAAAAAAAAAAAAAAAACAAAAAAAACCACCCAAATATAAATAGGTTATAGCATGAAAAATTCCCAAGGCAACTAAATTCTTCAAGGACTTCAAAGGTGTGCTGGCTGCCAGCCCTGAAATGAGAAGGCAAATCTCTGCCAACTGGCATTAACAGGGCTAATAATCAGTAAACAGACTGCTAGGAGAGCAAGACAGAGTACCTGGCCACGAAAAAAAGCACACCCAGCTGTAAACAACTGAAGTAATTTGGTTTCATAAAGAGGAGCCAAAAAGCAAATTAAGATCTGGGTTCTGGTTAGGTCATTACTCAAAGTGGCATCGATGCAATGATGCTCACAGCTCACACATGCTGCTTTTGGTGGTTATTTTGAGCTGAACTGAGGAGATGCTTTGGAGATAGAAATCTCACTGAAGTAACCTCTCCCCTTCTGCTGGGAGAGCTGTCTGCTGCCCTGGAAGAGCTGCTCTTGGCATAGAGAAGAGAGCACGTCTTCAAACAAAGCTTTGGGCACATCTCAGTCAGACATGGGGCTTTTCCCCACCCAGTTTTCCCCTTTTTCAAAAAGGGGGTTCAGCTCTCCTTCCTACTGACTGCGGTGAGGAGCAAAATCATTATCCCATTTAACAGGACTTTTTGTCTTAGGCATGGTGAAGGGGAAAAAAAGGCACGTCCCAGAAAGTCTCTGTGCCACCCTCACTGAAGGGCTGCAGTTCCTGGGATAACTAAAAGGTATTAAACTGCCCAGGCTGCTGAAAATAGGTGAGATTATTTCCTCCTGCACTCACCACTTGTTTAGACACACACACAGGGGTTTGAAAGCATGGCTTGGGCTTGGGATTCTCAGCAGAACGAAACCAAAAGAGCTGCAGCACTCACGAAAGCTCCGGGCTGCCAGAACCGGTGACTACTGACACAAACCACAAACCAAGTTTTGCTTGGAGAACTTCCACCCTTCCCAAATAAAACTCCAGCCACTGGTGTTTGTACAAACTTCCATTCATGCCATAAAAACCTCCAAACCTCTGACTATGGAGACAAAAAAACTCCAGCAAAGGTGCTCAACTCACTGAAAACAGGGGGATCAGCAAACCCTGCTGGAGAGAAGCAAGGAAAAAAGTGTGGGAATCTGCTGCCACACTTTCTTTTTTTAAATTACAGAAAGCTGCAAGCCTAAATATTCCACTTCCTATTCAAGGATAAGTTGTGTAATTCACCAAAAAAAGGGTATTACGCAATGACAACACTAAGTAAATAAGGAACAACACTCGACGTGTCACAGGCAATTTGCTCAAGAGCAACTCTTAGGTCATTGGAGGGAATTTTGAGAGGTCTAAACCACAGCACCTTGTTAATACAGATGCTATTGCATCAGTTATTTTTCCCCTGTATAATCCATGCAGAAACTCAAGACACCTCACAGATTTCTGGGAGGAAAGTCTGCATTACTGTGATGCCCCTAAAAGCAAAAATACTTTCATAGCCCTAAATAATGGTAAAATAAAGTGCTTGAAATCTCTCCAAACAGTAAACTACACAAATCTGGTCTTAATTTAAAATATTTCCTGCAGCAAGAACCACTGCAAGATTAAAGTGAGGACTTTAAGTGAAATTGCAATTTGGCATAAATGCACACGTGCAAAGGAAAACTAAAGTCCATTTTCATCACCATAATATTTAGATGATCAATTCCTTCTTGGCAGTGTTCAACAAGGACTTTGTATTTTCCCTGCTAATCCAAAAGCAGAAACTCATTCATTTTAATCACCGATTTTAAACAAACCCCAAAGAACTGCCAAGCTAAACAAAACAGGGAATCTACACAAAGTTCATAGAACAGAACAGCTCCCAAATTAATGGTAACACAGGACAGATTTCAGAGCAATGTGTGGTCGCTCACAGAACAAAAGAACGTTTGAGTAACAACATAAAGGTGAAAAACTTCATGTTTTAATTGATATTCTACTCATTCACTTCTGGCCACAAATTAATGCTTGCCCTGACAAGAGCTTGGAAGGGAGAGGTACTGAGGATCCAGCTGTAGGAATAAGTAAAAGCAGACGCTGGCAACACAAGAATGCTACCAATATCTGATGTCCCATCCCTGGCAGTGTCCAAGAACAGGTTGAACAGGACTTGGAGCATCCTGGGACAGTGGGAGGTGTCCCTGCCCATGGCAGGGGGTGGAATGGGATGAGCTTTAAGGTCCCTTCCAAGCCAGACCATTCTGTGATAAAAAGAATTATCAAGTTATATGAAGAGAATGACAAAAAGAGTTCTTGTGTATTTATAAAGCAACAACAAAAAGTATTTGAAGATAAAGAAATTGCAGAGCAAAGCCTTCAGAGAACTTTGGTCCAACCTCTTTAGTCCAGCTTCTTTCTTAGTGGGAATCAGACTTCTTTGGCATCCAGTACCAATCCTGCTGTTCAGGATGGTCTTGCCACTGAAAATGGTCAGTGATCAAATTCCTCATGTAACATGCCCACAGCTTTCTTCCAGGGAATTCCTATATAATTTTAGATTTACACTTTCATTTTTAGGCAAACAGGGACTTGTCCTACCACTTATCTACAAGGCAGAGTAAGTGGGAAGTTAATCAGGCACAGAAGATCTCTGTTACAGCTCAGCTGCTGAATTACTGTAGATCACAGGATTGGAAGGTTCTGCAGAGAAGGAATGCCCTGGATGGGTGCATCCTGGTCCAAGCTGCGTTACTCAGTCTCCATGCAACTTGTAAAAAGCAATTTGTGCTTTAGTGGCTTAGATTTAGCTCTAAAATGGGCATAACCCTATTTTATCGGATTGCAACAATCTCAGGCCTTAGCAACCCTTGCAGAACCTCACAGGGAGAAAATATGTATATAAAAACTCTCAGGAATCCCAGAAATTCCTTTATAAACCAAGTGCACTGGCTTGAGTGCAAAACAGACTCAGAATTATAGCAGCAAGGAGCAAAAACCACCAGACTTTTGGGCTGATGAGGCTCAAAGGCAACTGGGTGTCAGGCAGGAATCCAGAGAGGAGAGACAGCTCCATCTAAAACAACAGGAAACTGCAATTCCTTCTGTAAACAGCTGTGGTGAGGTGGGAGGAAACCCAGCTTGGGCATAAACAGGGAAGGGAAGGAAAAAGAAAGGAAAGGAAAGGAAAAAGGGGGAAGGGAAAAGAAAGGGGGAAAGGAAAATGGGGAGGAAAGGGGAGGAAAGGGGAGGAAAGGGGAGGAAAGGAAAGGAAAGGAAAGGAAAGGAAAGGAAAGGAAAGGAAAGGAAAGGAAAGGAAAAGGAAAAGGAAAAGGAAAAGGAAAAGGAAAAGGAAAAGGAAAAGGAAAAGGAAAAGGAAAAGGAAAAAGGAAAAAAGAAAAAGGAAAAAAGGAAAAGGGGAAAAGGAAAGGAAAAGGAAAAGGAAAAGGAAAAAAGGAAAAGGAAAAGGAAAAAAGAAAAAGGAAAAAGGGAAAAGGAAAAAAGGAAAAGGAAAAAAGGAAAAGGAAAAGGAGAGCCGCTATGGGAGCATGCTGAGGGGGGCTCAGCCAGGATGACCAATTAATTAATTAATTAATCCCAATTAATTGGGAGCCAGAAGCCCTCTGACAATGGCACAGAGCTCTGGTGGCCATGCCAGCAGTGCCGTGCACAGGCAGCAGGAGCAGCACGAGCAGGGAGATGCTCAGACACACGGAATGAAGGTGAAGAACAATTCAGGGCAAGGGCAAAGAGTGCTGAGCTGGAAAATATCATTTAAAAAATGTAATCCCAGCAGCCCTGTCTGAGCTGGGAGCGCTAAGAAATGCAAGTCAGGTAGTTATGGAAAAGAGTCTGCCTCATTTCCTGCAGACAGAGGAACAGAGTACTTCAGCCAACAGGTTAAAGCAGACAATTCTCTTCTCTGCAGAAGGCTGAAAATACAACAGATGAGTCAGGAATAATTTCTCCTCTCCTTTTTTTTTCAGCCCTGCTCAGTTTGTGTCCCTTCCAAGTTGGGTCATCACCCTGTTTTACCTCCCAGCTCCAACTGGCTACAGGCAGAGAACCAGCAAAATAACCTCAAAACTCCCATTAAGAACCAACGACGTGGTAATTCCTATATCCCACATGTAACCAGCAGCTGCCTGATCTTGAGAGTTCCTCCTGAAATTATAAAACCATTAAGATCTCATTTTAAGTATGTGAGAAACTTTCACACTGCATCTTCAGAAGAAATCCCTGCTTAAGAGAGACTTAGCTTCAACTTCCAGGAACCCTGGTATGAAGACACCAGGGAATAAAAACAAGTTCTTGTTTTCATGCTTCTTAAACTTCTCTCTGGCCTAAAAAAAAACCTCTTAAGGGGAAAGCCTATAAAAAGCTTCCTAAGATGCTGCTGCTTTTCTGCAGCTGGAGGAGGCATTGATTTCACCACTTCCCTGTGGCAGGACTTAGGAGTGACACGGAATTGATAGAAATGAGGGTCAAATCTATAGGAAAAAATAGATAAAACCCCCTCAGAACAGTAATAAAACAGACAGCACTCCTACCCTGGGGTGTTGTAATTGTACAGTACTTGATCCCAGCACAATTACACTGCAAAAGCCTCAATAGCCTGAAAAATCTGTCAGCCTTTGGCAGTATTTTCTACATCTGTCTCAAGAATCACTCCAAGACCACCCAGATCTGTTCTAATGTGGACATCAGAAACCAGTGAGTGGCTGGGAAATGAAGCTGGAGTGATGGGGATGTTCCTTCTGCCCCCCTCTCTGGGGAGCTGCAGTGAGGGGTGGCACTGCCCCTGGTGAGGCAGCCCCTGTCACACAGCCCTGCTGCTCCTGTAGCTCCCCATGGAAGGTTTAAAGCACAGCAGGGCTCGATTTCACTCTCAAATGTGCATTTTTCAACGATATTTAGAATCCCAATTATTATATTCACAGCTCCCCTATCAACAGCAGCTATGTAAAGATTGATATTCTTATCCCCACACCTATCCTGCTTTATTTTATGGGCCATCTGAGTATTTTTCATATTTACAAGTAGTGGCTTCTGCTTGCCCACTTTCAGTGTCTGAATACAAGAGAAAACAAGGGTTAGCCAAGCTTTACCTCCATAGATTGAGGTCTACACAGAGATAAAGGGCAGACACTCCAAACAGCGCCTGTGCTGTCCTGGAAAAAGGAGTGAATCATCCCTTCCCCACCACAAGTGTTGAAGCATGAGATTCCTGGGGGGTTGTGTTTATTTTGGGGGTGGGATGGTGGGAGGGGAGAGGCTTGTTTGGGTTTCTCTTCCTTCCTGGTGCCTGGTGCACCCACTCCTTCCCTCCTCCAAGGGGGCTTTCTGCAGATGCAGATCGACAGATCATCGATGCTGTTGGCAGGGCAAGGCCAAAACTGCAGCCTGAGAGTTTGAAAATTGAGTAATGGAAAAGAAAAGTAATGGAAAATGGAGCAGCAATGCTGGCAAGGTGCAGGAAACTGAGCAGGGACTCATGAAAGCTCAGTTTGCTCTCAGCTCTGCTGCTGGCTGACCTTGAGCAAAGCCGAAAAAGTTTCCCTGTCCTAGATTCACCCTAGATTCACTATCTGTGAAATGGGGCAATGACAGTGGTCTCTGGAAAAATATTGAGAGCTCCTCCTAAAGTTACCCTCTGCTACAGAAAATATTTCAAATTTTTGCCCACTGGGTAACTTCTGTGCATGGCTGCCAGATTTACTAAGCATTATTTTATCCATCAGTTGTCTGGCAACAAAAATCCCAGTGCTACCAGAAACATTTCAAGCACCATAGCTCTCAGTCTCACTGGGGTTTCCAGCAGCAGCTCTGCAAAAGGGGATGTAGGAATTATTCACTGCACATCCCTCTCCCATGTCTCACCAAAAAAAGGCTTTACAACAGCGAGGAGATGGAAAGACTGAGAAACCCTGATGGGGAAAAAGTGACAGAGACAAGAATGAGGCTTGGTTAACCAATACCACACAGAGTTCTAATGGCACTGCTTGCAGTGACAGGGCCAGGTGCCAGCCTGCAGGAAAGGCAGAGGAAAATGCATCTGCTCACACATGGAACACGTATTTGCTTTGTTTTCCCATTTTCCTCCAGAAACAAGCTCCTGGCAGAGCACTTGTAACAAATTGCACAAGCCAGCTGACCTCCAACCTTGTGCTTCCCTTATCAGGGCACCGGGGTGCCTGGTATTAACCCAGAAATTCATCTCCAACTGCTGAAATGTGGTAGCAAAGATCTTCTCAGTTCATTAAACTTTAAAATAACTACTCACCTGTGTCATGTCTCACAAGCTTAAGATATTATAACTCTCCTGTTACCTACAGATATAAGGTCAACATCCATTAGTAAAAGATCAATTATTTTATAGCCCTTTGATATAAGGGAGTGGAAGCTTATTTTTTAGTTCTGTTCTTCTCTTTGAAGCAGGATAAATAATTTGGGAATCACAATGACCTGCATCCAGAAGGCAAAATAAAGTCTTTTATTCTACACCCTGAACACAGCCTCCAAAATAACGTCAGGTATTCACTTGGGCCCAGCCACAAAGGCAGTGGGACTCAGTGCCAAGTCCAGCCAGGGATCCTGGAGGCCCCAGCAGCTCCTGGGAGTGAGGAATGGCTGCATTTACAACACAAGTTCCACAGAACCCCAGTTTCTATTTCTGACGTTGCTTCCTTTCACTCCAAGCACACGTAAATTCACATTTGAAAAATATTTTCCAGCTTCTCCTGTTTCTTGGACGGCAGAGCCGGAGAGCTGCTCAGGATCTGCTGCCTCCCTCACATCCTAACAACACTCCTGCTGCTTACTCATGGCCTCAAGTATTCCTGCCCAGTCCGCAGGTACCTTTAAATTTCAAAGCCCACAAGATGAAAGGACTGAATCTTTTCCTTGTTCCAAATCTGTGTTTACTGACTTGACTGTTTGAAGTCTGGAGACTGCAAAATTACTGCCTGCTCCCCAGGAAGGAAATCTGGATGTGGAGAGGAGAAAAGGTGAGCTGCTTCTGACAAACCACTTCTTACAGTTGCCTCCTCTCCGAGCTGAATACTTGGCTTTGGAAAAGCTTCTTAATCCCACACTTGGGAATTGGTGCTCTTCTGGAAAGATGTTGCTATTTATTTCCATTGCCTTCAGCTGCCTCTTCATTCCCTCCTTCCCTCCCTTCTCTTGCTGCTGCAAAATAGACTGAGGAGAAGTTGGAAAAGAATGATGTTCAGACCACCCAAACAGCACCTGAGGGAGGAGATGACATTTAGCAGCACTGGAATGGCCATTTGTGCACTGAGACCCTGAAAACCTGCTCCTCCTGGGTCGATTTTAATAGACTTGGCACGTGCCAAGTAACCTGCCAAAGTCTCCCAACACTTCTTCAGCACACAAATAACAATAATAAAACCACCACCGTGTGCCTGTTATTATCTTCAGGGAAGCAGCTGAAAGTCTGGTTCATAACAACAGTATCAGCTTCCCTCTTGATAAATATCTGGCAGAGCTCCCAGCTGTCACAGACACATTTTATGAAAAATCCTTTCCTTAGGATTTTTCCTCCTGAGAAGCTGAGAGGCCTCAGGAACAAAATGTAAACAATGGTTATCTGCTGCTGTGGAATGCAGCAGGTGCATCTGTGATTGGTCTCATGTGGTTGTTTCTAATTAATGGCCAATCACAGTCAGCTGGCTCGGACTCTGTCTGAGACACAAGCCTTTGTTATCATTCTTTCTTTTTCTATTCCTAGCTAGCCTTCTGATGAAATCCTTTCTTCTATTCTTTTAGTATAGTTTTAATATTATATATATCATAAAATAATAAATCAGCCTTCTGAAACATGGAGTCAGATCCTCATCTCTTCCCTCATGCTGAGACCCCTGTGAACACCATCACACCCAACCTTCACAGGTTTCCCAGCTGAGTTTCTCTCTCTTCCCTGGTTATTATCCCTTCCTGCCAGGCTCAGAACTGCCAGGGATGCAGGCAGGTCCCTCTCCTGCCCATCCCCTGTGCCCTCAGCTCACTCTTAGGCTGCTCCAGAAGGACTCAGTTAATGACAAATGGGTTATTGACCACAGAGGTCCTGTTCTCCTGCCAGATAATGACACTGAGACACTTGGATGCCTGGTGCATTTCAAAACACAAAGTCAGGCACTTTGCAAGAAACTGAGTGATTTTTTTTTTTTTTGCTTCCCCCTTGCTGTCTGTAGAATGTGAAATCAGGTGATGGAGCAGGAAAGCCTGTATCTCAGTGATACACAGCTTTCTAGACTGAGCTACCCCTCACCTCTGCCTTCTCCCCAGGCAGTCCAGCTGTAATGTCCTGCTAAATCCAAGCCATGAGAGCCCCCATCAAACCCCAGATGTGACATCATGGTGAGAGCACGCCCGGGACAGATGTCAGAGCCACCTGTGACAGATGCCAGCGAGCTGAGGGCTGCTGAGCTCACTGAGATACCACATTAGACATGGTAAAACCAACAAAAATATGAAAACATATAAAACCAGCTCAAAACCAGGCAGAAAGTAGTTAGAAATGGAGAGCAACCACAAGGAATGTTCTTCACCCTCTGGTTGATGAGGAAAGGACAAATCCAGGTTAGTTTATATTTTACAGTGTGTACAGGAGGGCACACTGTCCCGAAATGCCTGCCAACACTTGTGGGAAAAAACGAGGAAGGGAATAAAGCCTGGTTTAAGTTGTGTGCTGAGCCCTCTTCCCTTGGTCAGCAGGAGGGATTTAAGGCCACCAAAAACATATTTGCAGAAGAAAAAGAAAACATCCTCCCAGCATGCTGAACCTCACCACTGAACATCGAGGTCTCGTGGCAGTGACCTCGCTGCTGGGCGTGGGATGCTCTGACACAGCCACAGCTTCTGCCCAGGGGACATTCACCTCTCTCTGTGCCTCTGTGTTTGGTATCAGCACACACAGAGCTGCAGCAGCACGGGCTCTGCAGGCCTGAGCATCCTCGGATGGAAAGGGGAGATTTCTTCAGTGGCAGCTGCAGCCCAGGAGCCCTGCCCAGGCTGGGGCACAGCAGGAGGGGTGGCACTGGTTATGCTGCCACAGCACAGCTGGACACTGCTGGAAAGGGCTGGAGCTTTTTAAGGCTCATTTTACATAGGGAATCATCCCCCTTCTGCACACAGACCCACAGCAACCTGCTCCTGCCTCTGCTGCTTCCCTTTAAACACTGCTGGTGTTTGAAGAGATTCTCTGGGAATCACTGATCAGCACTGGGAGCACACTGCAGGACATGAAAATTGAAAATGCCAGAAAGTTTTACTTTATTTTAAGCAATATACGCAGCATTGTACTTGACCAGCTACTGAAATAGTGTGAAGTTTAAAAACAACAACAAAAAGCACTTTCCAAACACTTTCTCTATGTTCCCATTCCTTTGTTTTCCAAGGCTGGTGCATTGTACTGACCAAATTATTTACATGGGTGTGTTACTATGAAAAAAATGGCTGGAGATAACTCAATCTTTAGGTAGAAAAAGCACTCCTGATGATGAACTCAAAATAAAATTAAAAATTAACTACATTAAGGAGCCAAATATTAGGCAATGCTTTTTCAAAACATCGATTCAGGCACTTTACAGCCTACTCTCCATCCCTTTCTATTTCAGGCTCTCTACATGTGAAAAAAAAGCTTTGCTGGTAGCAATGTTTGCTCTCATCCAGGGATAAACATGTGCTGCCAGTTGGCTTCTCCAGCACTTTCTTTTTGTTCCAGAGGTGCAACAGGGCAAAATGATTGTCTGGAATTACTCCTGATGGATCCACAACAGCAGCAGAGCTTTCCCAGACAGGGACTCTGTGCAGCCCGTGCATTTTCTGTACCCCCCACCAGAGGCACGTACTGCTCCCAGCTCAAACACAGCCCCAATCCTGCAAACGCTGAGCAGAAAAGGCTGAGAAAACAATATTGGTTTCATGGATCGAGAATAAAAATCACAAGGCATTGTCTTACACTGGGCATCAGGAAACTGTGGGGGTGAAAAGTTTGATTGTCTCCAGTGACAGCAAATGCCAGCAACGTGCCACGGAGCACAACACAGCTCTGACACCGAGGGGACAACCAAGGGTACAAAAAATTGATTGTGTTGACACCAGAGCTGTAAGCTCGATCTGTAGGCTGAACACACAGCCACTGTACATCAGAATGTTTTTCTGCAGGAGAGATGACGGCCAAGTGTAGAAAAAGATGTGTTTTAAAAGAAAAGAAGTCCAGAAATTGTAAAACTTATACCAAAATAATTATTCCTTACTAAAACAGCGCTGACTTACTAAAAAGTGACTACCACTTCAGAAATAAAGGTTAAATCCATGCTAATTTTTACACGTTACCCCCTAATGGCGCTGAACGGCTTGGAAGGGATGCAGAGCCTCGGCTTACGAGGTTTAATCCAGCCCGTATTAGGGGCTGCATCTTGTGACGATCATCCCCCGCTTATCCCAGCTCGGCTTTGCCCCGCTCGGTGTCACATCCTGCACCCACCGCTCCTACCGCACCGAACACTTCTCCGGGCTGCTCAGCCACCGTTTCGTAACCCGGCAATGCCTCTTTACACCGTTTACAAAAAATCTGCATCCGTCCTGCACAGAGCACTCACACTACACTGGGTCTGACTACGCTGACAACTGAAGAATGCTGAAGGAGAAACGCCACGCGTTGTTACTTATCGGCGTCCATCTCCATCCTCAAAAAACCCCAACAAAAACAAACACAAAAGTCTAGGCTGAGCTTAGCACGCTGTTAACAGGCTTCTCCCTTTCCAGCAAGTATTTTATTAATCAGAGCACATTTACTGAGCCGGGCCAAGGCAGGCAGCAGCCTGCTCTGCCCACCCCTTTGCTCCATCACATCCGAGCGGCTCCTGC
>NW_005054369.1:589623-590138 GCF_000277835.1 Geospiza fortis | reverse complement strand
CCCCCACACCGCCCCCCCGGGACAGCGACAGCCCCTCGGGACAAAGACATCCCCCTCGGGACAGCGACATTCCCCAGGGACAGAGACATCTCTCCCCGGGACACCGACACCCCCCTCGGGACAGCGACACTCCGAGGGGAAAAACTACCCACAGTGGGAAAGCTCCAGGTTCTGTCATCCTCTCTCCACGGAAGGTTGTGTCTCTTTGTATCTCCACCTTTGATAGTGGTTGTTCTAGAGAGGAAAGGTATACAATTGTTTTTTTAACATGTCAGACAGCGACATCCCCTCGGGACAGGCACAGCTCCTCGGGACAGAGACAGCCCCCTCCTGGACCGAGATATCCCCCCGGGACAGAGACATCACCCCCCGGGACAGCCGGAGGTGCGGCGCTGCGGGGAAACTCGGCGGTGAAAGCCCCGAAATCGCGGCCGGTTTGATTAAGATCGGGGGAAAGGCTGATAAGGCGCTCCTGCGAACCGGGCGGGGGGGGGATGTGAACGCTTCCCCAGATC
>NW_005054369.1:580342-589497 GCF_000277835.1 Geospiza fortis | reverse complement strand
GGAAGGATGCTCCCTAGCCTTTGCTCGGCCCCGCGCTTCGCCCGGCACGCTCAGAGCCGCAGGGCGAGGTGGATACCAGCAATTAGCAGAAGGTTAATCAACTGAAATAATAATAGGAAAAAAAAATACGAAGAAAAAAGTAGTTTTGCACCATCTCAGGCAGGCTGATCCCATTCATCCGGCAGCTGGGCACCGGCCAGAACCTATGGACAGCGGCCTCTCTGCCATCTGCTCTTCGGGCACATACAAGGAGGTTTAATTACACCCAAGTGCCCTCCGAGGGACAGGGCATCCCTGCCAAAGCTGAGAGGGAACGGTTTAATAGAGCTGGAAACTCAGCAAAGCCTTTTTTTTTTTTTTTAATGACAAGCCGATTAAACTTTTGAACTGACTCCCAATCTATAATTATTTCAGCGCACCTTTATCAGGCGCCGATAGCCAAGCAGCTAATGAACTTTACAACCCATTAGGCGAGAGGAAATGCTGTTAACTGTTAGATGAGCTGCGACCAAGGAGCTGAACTTGTCAGCAACTACATTAGCACAAAATAATTAAAAATGTTTTCTCCTAAGAAAAGTTTAACAACGAGCCATTTGAGCTTCCCATGCACCAGAATTCCAGCTGTCCCAGGGAACACCATAAAAACTTATCAAACCACGTGCAAAACTGACTAAACTGTTGGTTAGTAGCTGAAGCTTGGAAACCAAGTATATTCCAGTGTTCCCAGTTAAAGTTTCAGTGTGAACTCTTTATATCTGCAGTTTTCCAATGACTTCTACGCTCTGCAAGAAAAGACATTTCAGGAGAATCTTCCAAATTCAGAAGTGACCCAAGCAGTAAAATCGAACACTTCACAGAAAATTGTCTTAATATTAAAATAATTTATGTTAACAAGTCTAAGAAAAAGCTCGAAAATATTTACAAGTTAAAAATATTTTAAATGTTTGTACATATGTATACATATATGTACCTCCCTATATATATATGGGGGATATATATATCTCTATGTATGTATATATGGATAGATATCATGCAAAGTGTTTCCAATTAATTAATTATCCATTGCTTATCGACTTTTAATAGGCTTTGAGGTTTTAAAAGCTTGGGGTTTTTTTTTGTTTGCTTTGGGTTTTGCCTCTTTTTAAATAAAGACAAGTCTTTAAGGAAAGGTGATGAGCTTTAAGTAAGAAAGAAAGAAACAAACAACAACCCCCACCAAACAAAAACCAAACCCAAACTCATTAAAAAAAAAAAGAAAAAAAACACAAAAAACCCCAAAATATCCAAAGATAAGTGAATTATTGTGGGCTTTCATCCTCCCCAGCCCAGAAAGTCTCTGCTCTCCTCTCACATTGCTGTGGTCAGATAACTTACTGCCCAAGGCCACTGGAGCCTTATCTCCACAGGCAGGAAAAAATTACCCACAGTGGGAAGCTCCAGGTTCTGCCATCCTCTCTCCATGGATGGTTGTGTCTCTTTTTTATCTTCACCTTTAATAGCGGTTGTTTTAGAGAAGAAAGGTGTACAATTGTATTCTTAACACATCAGCCAGCACTATCAACTTCAATTTCTTTTGGGTAAGAATGTAAATCTTCTATTGAGTATTAAAAATATAGTATTTTATTATAATAATTTTGTAGTTGTCACGTAGGTGCACAAAATCTGAATATAAACGTCTTGCTTTCCAGAATAACCGAGCTAAGTCTTTGGGGAGGTTAATAAATCAGCTCACTGAAAAATAGATTTGTTAACTGTCTATCTGATCTGTGCAGAAGTGCCTTAGACCTGAGAGGTGCTGCACAAACAGCAATTATTATTTCTCCTCCATCTGACACAGAACAGCAGATATTAACACCAGAAAGGCCTGAAATGTGGTCTGAAAAACACGCTCCTGAGTCTCAGAGGTAAAATATCTCCTACTTTTCACACGGAACTGGGTGATAGGAGGCTCCACCTAGAGATCACCCAGTAGAAATTCCCCTAGAGGGATGGAAGTGCGGGCACTGCTGTCAGGGCTCCAGGGATGCTGTGCCAGCCTGCCCTGCCCTGCAATGTGACCCTGGGCGCACACGGAAAGGGGGGAGCAAGTAAAGGATGAAAAAAGGGCAGAGAAAAAAGGGTAAAGTCTGAGTCTTCAAGGGTCCCGGCCAGAAAAGAGGATGAAGGAGCTTTGGGAAGTTTGGAATGCTGATAGTCTGAGCAAACTCCAACATCCTGGACTTTGCAGAAAGCTTTTCCAGCTTTATTCTGTTCGCTTCATTATTATCATAATTTTGCTGCATGTCTTAATGGCTTCCTCTCAGATTTTCGGGGGGAAAAAGTGTAACAACCCTATTCCCACCTCCCAAAAACCCAGGACTTCTCCACTTTAACGTAACAAGAGAAATCTTACAAAAACTGAAAGGAAAAAACCAAACCTTTGTAAAAACTACATTCATTGCTACATACAGAAAAAAAAATGCCACCGCTTTGAAAGAGCATGGCTTCAAACCAGGGAATTTAAAACTCCACGTTCTTTCCCTGATATAATCTAGCCCTGGTGCTCGACAAGCATTAACTGCTGGCATAATTTACAAACGAAACGAACCATCAGGGTGTCTTTTGTAAAGCCTGACACGGAGCCAAGCGACCTGCCCCAAGAAACAATTGCTAATCTGCAGCGAGCGTGTCTGTGTGGTCAGGTGGCATTTCCTTCCTGGCGGAGGGCAGAGCCACCAGCAGGAGCGCACGTAGGACACTGCAGGCTGTAGAACAACCCTGAAACTTGGTCATTTACAGAAAAAAACCCCACTGCCCCACGAAGTGCCGCCCCTCTGAAGGGGCACAGTGCACAGCCAGGTGGGGACAGTGGAATCTGGGTCATTTGAGCCAGGCTGGATTTCAGAGAACCTTTCTGATCCATCCGTGTAAAGACAGAAAAATCCATGTTACATTTTCTTCCCCTGGGATGTTTTTTTTTTCAGTATCCCTTGAGAGCCAGAGGTGACTCAAGTGTCCCGAATGCAGAGTGGTTTAAATTCTTGCAAGATGCGTTCACTGTGCATCCTGATATGCAAAATTCCCCTCGTTTGAAATGCAAATCCCTAATTACAGTGTCAAAAGCCACACTTTGAAGGGCGGCGTTCAACAACTGCTAGGACATTAGCAGTGCCTTCACAAATGAGCACCAGTTTCTTTTCCTCAGAGGTTGCACCGAAAATCTCAAGTGAAAAATCCAGGCAGACACAAGTCCCAGGGCAGGATCCAGGTTTCAGTTCTCCAGAGAGCTGCGTTCAGTATTTCACTTCACCTCAGAAGGGCTTTAACAGCTCACTGGCTTGGAGCATCAAATAATTTGTAGGCTGTTCTGCAAAGTTCAGATGACTATTAAGACATTAAATGAAACTGTTAAAAGGTAAAGCTATACATGGCTTCACTGCTTTAATTTCAAGTTTTAGACTGAAATTCCCTATCCAATATTTTCCCTTCTTTCATTTCCTCCGTCTCACCTCTATTTAAAATGGAATTGTTAAAAAGACAGTAATATTTCTGTTCCACACCTTCAGAGTGTCCATATTAAGTGCACTCTGTAATTTTTCCATCCATTATAATACTTACTATAAAACCTAAAAAAAATTAGCAAAAGTAATAACAACAACAAAAAAACCCAACCTGGAACAATCCAGTGGCTTAACAACTGGAGTCTCCAGATCAGTTTATAAGTATGAAATACACTTTAAAAGCAAATTAGTAATAGACTTGCTTTTTAAAGCTGGAGTGTGACCCCTAGGTGGTGCTGACATCCTGATATTCCACAAGGCTAAGGAATATTCCATTTATTAAACTGTATCCTAACACATCACCCCTCAGCAGCTGCCCCCAGGAATGTGCACTGCAGTCAGCAGCTCCATTCTCTGTAAGTATTTTATTTTAACACAGTGAGTTTAAAATCTGTGGCCATAGAGAATAATTTGATTTCCTCTTCAGTGCAGGAGCAGAGTGCACAGCCAGGTGGTGGCAGTGGAACCTGGGTAACTGGGGCCAGTCTGGATTTCAGGGAAGCATCTCTGAGAGAGAACCCTTCTGATCCATCCGCATAAAGACAGAAAAATCCATGTTACAATGTTTTTTAATCAATATCCCTTGCATAACATGTAAAACTTCTACAGAAGAAACTGAGATTAGCACAAGAAAATCAGCTCGGTCTGTTCACTTTCATTCTTAGGCTACACAACCTGATTAGATTTGAAGAATTAGAGATGCTATGGCTGGATGAAGGAGAATCTGATCTCTTACATGCTGAAAAGAATATATTGCTCTGACCAAATACTTGTCATGGTGCAAAGAAACTCAACCAGATGTTATTTTAAGTTACCCAAACTGATTTATTGACAATTTAAACGTGACATATTTACAGCACTGTTTCTAAAATAATTTAACAATTTTCATAGATTTATAAAAGTACTGATAAATAGGAGACCCTGACAGTGACCAACCACAAATATTTCCCTATGCTACTGAACTACAACAGTAGTTCATTTCTTTTTTCATTTTTCTCTTTTTCCCCTCTTTTTGTAAGTCCCATAATGGAGCTGCTTTACCTCCACCCAATGTGTAAAATTGCCAATACCAAAATACAATAAAATGACCATGCAGTGTGAAAGCTGTACCAGAGCAAGTGATTTCAGATGTTAGACTACAGTAAAAATATTACAATGCAAAGTGTCTTCCACACAGAATGTACTTGTGAAAAAATAAGCTTTTAAAGAGCTAATGGTTTCTTTTTATAGAAATTAAAACCTACAATACTAGTACAGACATTTACAGTAATTTCCAATTCTGTGCTAGTTTTCACATATATCTAAAGTCAAACAAAACCAGTAATTTACAGACACCACTGCCTTAAGACAGTGGTTAGTTAGCTTATGGATAAAAAAAAAATAAACCAAAACCAAAAGAAGGTGCTGATATAATTTAAGGTTTTGAATTTCATTATATTCCATTCTTATATGACACCAATTATTCTGTCCTGGGATCAACAAATTGCTGTGGTAAAGCCATCCATATCTCTCAATAAGGAAGTCAGTTTGGAAGTTGGAGAGAAGATGGACTTGCCTGATATGCATCTTAGGTTCCAGCAGACAAAGTCTCACAAAGCTGGACAACTGGGATCACAGTAAGCAGCAGCATGAGATATTTGTGGGGTTGGGATTAAAGCAAATGGTTTTTTTTCCAAAAATGATGAAAAGTACACACCACCTAATCCAATACTTGAAATGTAAAGGTTCTCCTGGCTGGCATCACTGATGCCCCATAACACAATGTACACAAACAACAAATACTCACTTTTTAAGAACACATATTGCACAGCAGTGGGTGCAACACCAGAATACTGGTACCCCTGGCATAAATCTTGTTTTAAAAAGCTGTTTCAAGCTATGCTATCCAGAGCAACTCCAAGCCAACGCTCAAACCCAGTAAGAATGGTCTGTGTACATCACTAACCCAAAAGTGTTTCAACAATGTGAGAGAAAACACAGGCACTTCAGATTCTTAGTGCACCAAAAGTTATAGGCCACGATTGCAGGACTAGGAACAGTTCAGTACCAATAACAACACAACTAAAGGAACTCTTCCACTGATCAATACAGAAACAAGAACTGCTCACAAAGCACTGGGAAGGAAATCATTCTCAAAACAGTAACCAAACAATACATTTAAACATTTAAGAAAACATAATTGCTGCAAAGCCTAATGTAACACAACATAAACCCTACTTAGTTAAAAAGATCTAAAGTGTCCAAATTCCAAAGTCCAAATTCTCTTCTCCCCCCCTCCAAAACACCAATACATGCAGTCCGTGGATATCCAAATGTGCAAAAAGTTATAACCCACCTTTAGGAGTGCATCAAAAATAGGCTGACTATTCAAAATATTATTTTGGTGGAAATTTTACAGCACCATAACTAGAATTCCAAGGGAGTTCAGAATTCTTGTTCTGATAACAAATCA
Organism: Geospiza fortis; assembly: GCF_000277835.1. Lineage (NCBI taxonomy): Eukaryota > Metazoa > Chordata > Aves > Passeriformes > Thraupidae > Geospiza > Geospiza fortis. The sequence continues at coordinate 583,506 of NW_005054369.1, read as the reverse complement.
GTTGACACTGTTGATCTTAAAGAACAGAAGAAACATTTTGTGCATTTCCTGGTATCTGGAAGTCACGGAGAGAAAAAATTCTCATATATGCCTAAAATCTTACTGTAGTTTAAGATGAAGTTAAATAATCACATTTGTTGGCAACAAGTTGTCCAAAATAGAGCATTAGTTGCAAATTTAGTAAACCTGTCAGATTCGGAATTAGAAGTTGCTGGTACCTTGCTTACTTGCAGAAGTACTTTTTTTTTTTTGTTTAATGCATTTTGGGTTGGTTTTTTTTTCCTAAACTGTGCAGTTTGGCCCCTCCCTAGTAAGTGATTTACTATCAGGCTTTGAGAAAATGCCTAAGGTCCATCTCTGACCCTCAGCTGAAAGGCAACACACAAACACATTATATATACCCATGTGTGCACAGGAACACACACACACACATATATATAACAGCAGTGCTCCGGTTTGTATTTTTTTGTGTTTTTTGTTCTCATTTCCTGGAATTTTCTCTTTGGTTCAAAGTCCGAGCAAGGAAATTAAAGGACCGAACAAATGGATCATTCTCCAAACGCTTCCATCCCTACACATCACTAACTGGAAGGCTTGCATCATCCAGATCCACAAGGCCAGGATCCTGTTCCTGAGTGCCATTTTTGCTCCGGGGTTCCCAGGGGCCCCGGTCAGTCACTTTGGAAGTTGATTCTCTTGGAGCGACAGCCTGGATCTTGTAGCTCCTTGGCCTGGCCTTGGTAAAAGACTCGTGAAATCCTCGTTTCTCCAAGGCAGGGGGTTTGGGGTGAGGGGCTGGGGCCAGAGGGCTGCCGTGAGGGGCTGTGGAATGTGAGCTGGCTGCACGGACAGCATGGCCGGGCTCGGCAGAAGGCTCGGGATGCTCCTGGAAAAAGAAGGGAGTGTGTCAGATGAAGTGGCTGATGTCACGTTGGAAAGATGCAGTTTCAGGTTTCACACTCATGAAAAAAAAATAAATACAAATATGGAGACAGAAAATACACAAAGCGAAGCATCAGCCACGGCAGCCGGAGGCAGGTGCTTTGTGAGGCTCTGCTTTGCTGTGTGTGAGCTCACAGCAACATCAGCTGCTGCATTCAATGAAATGAAATTCTTAAATCAAGCACAGCAGCTCTGCAGACTTTAGTCCAGCAATTTAGGCTCCTCATTTTACTATGATATTAAATAACTTCTGAAGATGCACACTTTAAAGGCCATTGAAAGTCACATCTTTCCAAAAGAAAAAGGTATTCAGACCTATTCATATAAATCAAGCACTCGTATCCTGGATCCTGAAGTAATGCACATTTTACTGTTCCCTGTTCTTGGAGCACCAAATCTTCCCAATCTCTCACAAGGACCAAACAAAAATTTTCAGCTATCAAGGCTATATAAAAATTTCCTATGTTAATGACCTAAAAAGAAACTGATACTTAAGCTACTCCTTCCATGCAAGTTATTGCTTTGTGTTTATTATCATTATTCTGCTGACCTTTACGTAGCTATTAAAATATCTTCCACCATTTACTTACTGACAAAAACAAGTCCCCAGACTACCCAGGAATGATTTAGTTGTCTGAAGAACAGGCATGGAATGCCCTTTGGATGTCCTGGGATAGCCTGACCTCCTGAACAGGAACAAGAAGTTCCTTGGGCTCTGCACTGCATCCATCAGTTCTGTCAGGATGTCTCAAATCCCTGAGCAGTGCTGGGTTTGAAATGCTCTGATCCAAATGCTGTGTAATGTTGCAGTGAACTGTGTGTGCATTAGGAGCTGCAGCTGCTGCCAGTTCTGCCATCACCAGTGTTAGTCCAGGAACTAAAGGAATCTGCCAGCCCATGTGCACACACAAATCAAGGCATTTCTCAAGCACATTTGTTAGCAAAAAAAATAAACCCCAAACCCATCACAGATGTGTGTCCAAGATGCAAATATAAATCCTAAATTAAATACTTATTTTTTTCCACTGTAGTTTTTCAAGTTTTTTTTAGAATGTTATGACATTCTCATGATGTATGAATTAGTAAATTTAATGAAAATGGATTTTGCCAAATACTACCACATTTCTTTTTATAAATGAGCTTAATGTTATTGGATGAACCTGTGCAACTTTTTTTTGGACTTGAGTTTGGTGTTCAATTTCACTAAAATATTTCACATAATTTACATTGCCTTATTTCATACCTCACTTGATATTCCACTTAAGGAAAAAAGTTTGCTTTAGCAGAACTTATGAGTCACTGATTTACCTACTGTTCTTATTATTAATAATTTTACTTCACCAAATAGGACAAAAGGGATATTAGGACAAGACCTGTGAATTTTTGCTAAGCTGCCCTGAGGGATATCCAGATTTTACTACCCACACTGGCTGTAATTTCAGAGTTAAGAGACTGTGCTGCTGCACTACTCCTAAGGTGCCCTGCTTTGAACAGGGTATGGATTATACAGTATTATATAATGCTTCTATGTTTGAACTAATAATTTCATGCAGAGATCTCATAAGCCATGCAGATCAGGCTACTTTAGGGCCTTCCAAATCCTAGAGTTACAACGTGCCTGTTCTGTGTGCACTCATCTGTATTAGTTTGTGGGCAGCTTCCATTTAATCTCACTTTGGCGCAGTTTCAAAACAAATGTAAAGTAAAATGGAAATATGAACTCTCATGCAAATTAGCTTTAGTGCTTTCCTATTAAAGTGATATCACTTATGGTTAAATATTTACTGTGCTTTGATGTATAAGCAGCGGTTTTGGTGGTTTTCATTTCCAATCATTTTAAAAGCAAGAAAAAACAGTGCAAACCTGTGAGTGAACGATATTATTGATGAGTTAGTTTTCAGTAATGGTAATGACAACAGGTAGCATTATTTTTTAGTTTGTTTTATAGTGCAAATTAGTGTCTAGTCCTAGCCCTCTGTTAAGAAGGCGAGTTTCCATGAGAGCCCACATACGTGCTGCATTCACCAGTTCTTGATGTATACCTCTGTATACAAGGATTCGACAGCCTTCTGGCCTGCCGCATCTGGAACACAGTGCAAAGCTAAGATTAGAGTCACCTGGACTTGGGAGAGAGGACAACACAGGGAACAAGAAGTGATGCAGACAGTCATAGCTACATTGCTCAGTTAGCCCCACAAGAAAAAAAAAACACAGGAAAAAAG
>NW_005054369.1:573452-580332 GCF_000277835.1 Geospiza fortis | reverse complement strand
ATTGCCCCCACAAAGAGAAAATTTATATCAGAAAGTTTTAAATAAAAGCATGAAGCAGCTACCAAAAATTGGTTGAGAGCTTAGGCTGAGTTACCAGAAACATGGTATGTTTGTAGCCAAAAGACAGGTTTGAATTACTGGATTTCAGATTATGGGGGTAATGATGTACCCAGTTTATTACAAAACATCTCAGAGACAGAAAATGAAAAACACAGCATGCAATACCTGAACTGTGAAGTATTCCTGGTGCTACATCTGGGCATACTTGGAGACACTGTGACACCAGAGTAACTCCTACTACTTTCCACAAGTCAATGACCTTTGTGCTAAACAACTAATAGAGTTGAAATGCTAGTAGGTATGAAATGCTGGCATCCACATGGCTTCAGAAATATTAACACTTGTCACAGTGGCCCAGTTCAGAACTGCAAGATGCTGTTCTCACTGCATTTCCAACAGCAAGAACTAATTCGTGTGAGCACAGATCTTAGTTTAAATTTTCATCTGTATCTGCATATACAATAAACTATCAGCAATAGAGAATGACAATTTAGCAGTGAGAGTTGTTACAAAGAAATTAGGATATTGTCATTTGATAGCAAAACACAGCAATTAGCAGAAACACCTCACAGGAATTAGAAAGTTTTAATTTAACTCCCCAAGTAGTAATAGTGACAGATCATACTGGACTTCTCCGGGTTAGCACTACATTATCTACGGGCTCAAGACAAACAATGCACAGAAAGTCACAGGTAGGACTAAAAAAAGTGCTCTATTAAAACCAGAAAGTATTTGATGTTTGAAAGTTCATGCAAAGAGGCCACGTTACTACAGGACAGGAGAGAGGGAAGGCAGAAGGAATGAGCAGGACTGAGTGGCACAAGTGAACAGGAGCTAGTGGCAGCCCCCGTGAGGTGCAGGGTGACGTACGGAAGCCGCCGATCTGCCCGGTCCCCGCTGCGCCACAATGGCCCCAGAAATGGCCTTGATCCAGCTGTGCATGTCCTCGGGGCTGTCTGCCTGCAGCCAACAACAACACCATGGTCAACAGCAGCATCAGCCTGCCCACTGCCCCACCAGCTGCAGCACAAGCTAACCCTGCTGCTCAGTGTGCTACTGAAACACAGGGGGACCTCATTTCTTACAGGCTGACTGTCACAGGCATCTTTTCTGAAAAATCCTCTCCTTAGGATTTTTTCTCCTGAGAAGCTGAGAGGCCTCAGGGACAAAATGTAAACAATGATTATCTGCTGCTGTGGAATGCAACAGGTGCATCTGTGATTGGCCCATGTTGGTTGTTTCTAATTAATGGCCAATCACATTGAGCTGGCTCAGACTCTCTGTTATCATTCTTTCTTTTTCTATTCTTAGCTAGCCTTCCGATGAAATCCTTTCTTCTATTCTTTTTAGTATAGTTTTAATATAATATATATAATAAAACAATAAATCAGCCTTCTGAAACATGGAGTCAGATCCTGGTCTCTTCCCTCATCCTCGGACCCCTTTGAACACCGTCACAGCAGACTTTATTTCTTAACCCAAACATTTCTTACTCTGAAGTTATAAAATGTATACCACTATATAAAGTAATAAATAAAATATCCTGAAGATCACATTCCCCCTGAAAATCACGCCATGGTCAAAGTGAAGAAGTGCTGCTATTTCACTTTTAAAGTATATTTAACTCTGGCAGTCTCTTGGGTTTGCCCGAAGTTTAAAAAAAGAAATTACCTGCACATAAAAGGTTCGAGAAGTTGTTACAATTTCAAAGAGATTGTCTCTCATCATTATATCACTGCAAATGAAATACAAAAATACTTCAAAAGCAAGTACAACTTTCCCACTGTATTTTAACAAGACTGCAGAACTGGCAGAGAATCAGAGCATTTGCTGTCTGACTTTTGCATTTTTTTATCACTCTACTATTTTTTAACTAGTTTTTTTTACTAATTTTAGCCCTAAGACTCTTTAGTTTACCAGTGGCACATGTGCTACTACATGTATTTTTAATTGGAACATTTAAAATCATATAACATTAAGTCAAATATATTTATCATACATTTTAAATTGGAACATTCTAAATCATATGTTAAGTTAAAAAATATTTATAATTCCAGTCAAATTTCTGTAAGTAGTCTGCTAAAGAAAAGACAGAAAAATCAGTATCTCTCAAGTGCTACAAGAGCAATTATTCTTTAGTGTATTGCCATTTGGTAGGAGGGGAACAGCAGGGTGAAGAGTGTTCTCAGCCAGATTCATCCACCCAATATGAGTTAATGTCCTCTAAAGGTTTAGAGATTATGTAAGCAGAGTAGAGACTCCTGAAATTGCTGCCTTAGACCAGACAGCACCCACACAACTCTAACTCTTGGTTCCATTATATTCCCTTGTTCTGCCCTTGTGCAAATTTGCAAGTTTGAAACACACATTAATACAGAACCCTCAAAAAACCCATTTAATGCACAAAACAATGTGCTGTCTCATAAAGAAAGAACATCCCACATGCACACATCAAGTGAAGTTATTGAAAAGCAGCCTGGCCACGCCAAGCAGGGAATTCCATCCCATGTAATGACATCAGTGCTTCCCTCCTCACCTCTGTTTGCATTCCTGAACTTTATGGACCTCCTTAAGTGGTATAACCCTGAGAGGCTCCTTTTCCTGAAAAAAGAACCATGTTTTAGTACAGTATATCTAACAACTAGAACAGAGAGCCAGAGGCCAGGACAGCAGCAGTCTCACATAAGTGAGACTTTCAAGGCAGTCACTATGAAAAAAGTAGTGTCAACCAAAATTTCATTTGCTTTTGTAAGTATTAAACCAACCATGGCACTTGCAATGAAGAGGAGGGCAAATCAAGTAGCAAAACCTCCCAAAACATTAATTCCATACTATAATGAGGACAACCATGCTGTCCTCTTCCCCTAAGCAGATCAGACAACTGACCCTGGCCTCAAGCAGCTCATTTCATTAAAATTTTGATTGCATTAATCTGCTATGAAATGCTACCATAGAAGATGCTATGTTAACTGGACTGCATGACATGGCTTTAAGTAAGATTAACTGCATCCTATACTTAATACAATTAAAAGTACTACAAAGAAACCAGTCCTTAACACCTGTAAAAGAGCAAGTACTCTCAAAGCATTCAGAAATTCTGTTAACCATAGCGAAAATAAGTGTTAAAGTTTCACACAACAGGAAAAAAGTGAGAACATTCAAAGAGAAACACTTTCGCTTCTCCCATGACAACATAATATCACACACACTATTATTTTCTAATGGCTGTTGCAGTAAACTACAAACAAACAACAACTTATTTTACCTCCTACTGTGATTTCTTTAAGCCAAGTTAACATGGATTGCTTCAGTTGGCTACAACTTCCAGATAAAACAAAAGCTTTCAGCTCTGGAATGACTTCCCCTACCATTTCTGTAACAGATACTTAGGAAATTTATGCTGAGCAAGCAGCAAATGTCACCCAAATTGTAACCATGCTCCAAGAGCAGTTTCCATTAATCATTTTGCTCTTTAGCAGATCAAATGTAGAAAGTTTAAAATCCAATGTTTTCAGTTATTGTGCTTCTTGTATGTCTTCTCTGCTATTCTTAGATGCAATCATCCATTAGAATGCATTTTCAAAGTAATACATCAACTGTGAAGATCAACTCTGGAGTACAGACACCTCTTGGAGGGAAAAGCCCAGCACAGAAATGATCATTTTCTGAGTCTCATATTGCCTGTATTCCACTCTGCTCCCACAGACTGGCACAGGCTCAAGGAACACAACTAAACACTAAAAGTGAGAGTATTTCTACCATCCTTCTATTCCACTCTCCCACAGTACAATTCTTCACTGGGTTAGAACTTGTTTGTGAGCAAGCTGAGCTCAGATTTGTTTTTTAAATAAAAATAGAGGGTTTCTTATAGGCAGTGAGTCAGAATTGTTCTGCTGACAGCTTAACAAAGATAATGATGCAAGATCAAACCCCTGCTACTGCTGCAGACGCCCTCATTAGAAATGAAATCAAAGTTAACTTCAGAAACAGCCTGAAATTTGGGTTCTCGACATTTTACATCTTAGGCTTGGCCTGTAAACTCAATTCCCCTTAATTTATAATACTCAAGTTTCATTCCTTAGGTACAGATTTTCTTACATTTAGTCTGTTTGCCCAAAAAAGGAATCCCACACTTTACTGTCTTCAGAACCAGCCATTTAATTTTTAAATGAAGCCTGAAGGCATGTAACATCTGGTCAAAATCAGCCAAAAACTTAAGTGTGACATAGGAAGAAGAAAGGTCATGAAGCTAAAAGAAACTCTGCACATGCTGCTGTTGAACAGAAAATCAAGAGGTTTTTGTCCATCTTGGCTGCCCTGGTGAAACAAATGTGTGGGAGAAGAAATCATCATCTGGATGATAGAGCATAATTCTAACTTTAAATGAAGAATTGCAAGATTATAGTTTTGTCTTTCTCACAGTGATCAGCTATTTCTACAACACAATTAATTTTGTAAGAGTGTAAAATGACAAAGTACTAATACAAGAATCAGGGGGTGACTGCAGAGTAGATTTTATTACTGTTCTTCAGTGCCCTACAGGCAGGTTCCCAAAGAGACTGCACAGTTGCCCCATTAACTTTTTGTTCTTCCCAGTCATGAAAAGGTTTTACAGTACAGACTCAAGAGCTGCAGGAGCAGCAGAGCACATTTCTCAAACAAAAGCATATTCCTTGCAACTCTCACTGGAAAATAACACAAAACTGGAAACTTACCAGTTCAGACTTGAAATATCCTATTGTGTTTTCATCTAATTGAAAGTATCTTCTCTTCCAGTTCTTCATCTGTTAAGGGAAAAGAAATAAATACTTATATATTTTAAATATAAAATAAAATAGACTTCCATGTAATGTATTATGAATATATTGAATAATATTTACCATTCTAGTTTTTATTTATAGTATATGATATTTTGTAATTCCTTTTTATTAATAAGTATTAATTTTGAATAATGTCTTCATTGCAGTTTATTATAACTACAAATTTTGCATCTTTAGTGTCCCCAAGATAATTATGCATGACTTTGCACAATTAATATTTTTGAAAACTGAAAAAGTTAAAAATTCTTTAAGCTACTATTTTCTAAGATTTATTCAAACTGTAGAAACTCAGCAGCAGAACTATTCTACAGGAAAAATTGGAAGACAATACATCACAGGTTTCTAGTTTATTTTTAACTAAAAAAGGGATGTCACAAAAGGAAGCTTCATAATCCAAGATAAAAAGAGTCTGAGAACTCAAAGATGTGTATCTTGCTTAATCTGAACTATCTGTTCCTTCTTCTAAAAAGGCATCACATGAACAGCTCCACTTGTGTTAGTAAGTCTGATAAGATGTACAATTCTTCCTCTGAACTGAAAAATCAGCTTTTTCTAAACATTTGACTGATTTAAAAAGCAGGCACTGAACTTCTGTCCCAATTTAGATGTTTTTAGTAAGCAAAATAAGGATCTCTACAGAATGTAGAACAGGAGAATTCCCAGCTGCATGCACCAACCATCACAGGGAAGTCTGGGCACACACTTTGCCTCTCTAAAATATCCTCAACAACACAACACTAAAGAAAGTCATGAAAAGACGTAACACAGATAAAAACTAAGTGCTACTAGAGGATAAATTTTATCTTTAATTAATCCTTATTACTGTCAGTAGTAATAAAATCAATGTCAGTTGCCTTTTGTTGTTAATAATACTCACCACTGCTCCTTGTTTGACACAGTAGCCAGCTTTGATAATGGCATTATCTGGGGGATGCTTAGCAGCAAAATAAGGAAGGTGACTTTGTGACCTCTTCAAATAATTCCTGTCAGCCCCTTCACTGCCCTCACTGACTTCTTCTTTCTAGAAAAAACACAGGAAAGTTCAGAATACTCTCAAGATTTTTTATTTTTCTAAAGGTGAAGGAATAGCTATATTAGTTACAATAGGAAATAACTTTATAATCCCATGCTCACAAATCTCATTTCCAATTTGAAAGAACAAAATATTTTAAATGATTTCCAGAGACAACTCAGATTCCCCAAGGGCTGAGTTCTTGTAAGCAGCTCTTAGAAACTAAACCAAGAATGTGCTGAGTACTTTCAGATAATATTGACAAACACTCAGTAAAAAAAATAGTACGGATTTAAACTCATGCATGTATTTAGTGCTAACTTGTAACATGGGCAAAACATTACAGGTGGCTACAGCAAACAAAAAGTTATTTCTAGGACTACAAGACATCAGAATTCACCAAATTTTTAAAGCATTTTTGGAGCATATATATAATTTACATGATATTCATCTAATCTGTAACTATTTTCATCTCAGGAAACTTTCAGCAACAGATTCAGTTCTATCTTTAGCACTGCACAGATTCTACTTCCATAAGCTTGTTCAGCCTCTCAAACTTTTTTCCCCACTTTTCCTTACAACTTTTTTCCCCTTTTTTCTGTTAAAAGGGCAGAACTTCATCACTGTTAATGCCAACAATTAATTTTATGCAGACAAAAATATTATTATTTTACTAACAGGTATGTGTGAGCAAAAAAAAAAATCAGTACTCAAGCAATTCTTTAAAATCTTGTATAAAGGGAATAAAATCCTCAGAACCCCCACTCAGTATGAATAAAGGTGCATATAAAAGTACAGCTTTGTGTGTTGGAGGGTATTACCTGGGTGGGTGTAATGATGGGAACACCACCAACAATTTCTGTCCTGTAAGAGACTTGCTTCTTTCCACCTGGGCTTTCAGCTTGACGATTTGCATTATCCATTTGGCAGAGAGGATCAGACTGCTTTGGTACCTGCATGGAATGTAGAATTGACATCAGTTTCATGA
>NW_005054369.1:554309-573399 GCF_000277835.1 Geospiza fortis | reverse complement strand
CACTAACTGTAAAAGGCTAAAAAATGGCTTACACAAAAATTTGTGGTAATGACTATGCTTTAGTGCTCCACAGGAAAGTGGTGCCAATAAAGACGTTTCAGTGGATGAAATCGGTTGCAAGCTTTGCCATAGAGGGCATCACTTAATCTTCACAAAGCAATGAGAACTGGTTCTTTATTTTTCAGCTGCTTTCAGTTTTAGTAAGAAAGTGGAGATGCCCCAGTGCCTGCAGAGGCAGCACAGCAAGGCCATAAACACTGGGACTTTGGTCACACAGGGTGTCTGACAAGTGTGACATTTGTCCTCACATGTACTTGGCATGAAGACTGTGTAACTGCCCCCATTAATGATAGATATATTGCTAAATTCTGGCCAAAGTAACCCTGCCTACCTAACCATCAGTAACTATTAGATAATTCTCTCAAACGTGGAATTAAGGCCATCAAAACTCCACAGGAATTTGATTTCTCTGTAAGTGTTTCGATCTAAAAAGTTTACTCAGTTTTCTGAGTAAACTTGTTTAACCTAAGAAATGCAGTGACTACAAGACCTTTTTCATTTCTAATGAAAAAGAAATTTCTCCTTCAATTCCTCTCCTTCTCCTTCAGTTTCTACTTCACCTCCAATATTAATATAGCACATCTGAAGTGACTTCAACAAGAAGAGATCAAGTCTCACACCCAAATACCCCACCCAGCAACCTACTGGGTATTTACAGAGGACATCCAAACTCCTTCAGGAAGAAGGACACACAAATTGTCCATCCAAGACTGTGACACATTCAAAACTTGAAACTGAACTGATCTAGACAAGAAAGCAAAGCTACTTTATAGTCTGTGATTCAAGTTCCTGTGCCCAGGAGTGCTCATTTTACAAAATGCAGCCTGCAGGGAAGTACAGACAGCGCTGAGAGCAGATGTCAGCCTGGGACAGTGTCCTGCTGGCCACCCCTCTGCCAGGGACTCCATCCCCAGCCAAGTCCAGCACTGAAGGATAATTCACTCATGAGCCTCAGCTTTTGGAGAGCAGGGGTTGGTAGCTACAGCTTTGTGGGGAAGTGCTTCAGCTGTCACAAACTCCTACTGAAAATGCTGCAGACAAGCCCACAACCACCTCCTCACACAAAGGCATTTTGAAACAGCACTCAAAAATGGGTACACAGTGTGCTAGGCTGCAGAGGTTCACAGCCATTCTGACACTATTAGCATTCAAGAAGACTAAAACGTGCAATGAATCTTGGAGGATTACAAGTAATGCTCATATTAAAATAATTGAGTGATCTTAACTATTTGATTCAATAATTGGGCATACTTAATACTGTACTTGAGCTGTTCAAAGGCTTGTTCCTTCAAAGACAAAATAGTAATGATTTCACCAGCCATTTCAAGTGAAAGCTAAACAGATGATAAACAGCATTCACTCTAAATTGATGCAATCATTTATTTATTTATTCACTTAATTTCTTCAACTGGGAACAGCTCAGGCCTGGTTGTGGCGCATCCTCTGTATGAAAAACCCAAGTGAGAAGGCTTTGTGCTTCTGGTTTTTTAAAATTTATTATTAGCAGTAGCATTTCTATAACTGCAAAGAATGGGCTGTATTAAAACAGTGCAAAGAACTCATGTAAACATCCACAAATAACCCAAAAATGAGAAAGTCACTGACAACAAACACAAAAGTGTGCACCCATGCTCAGAACTCCTTCTTTGTCAGGGTGTGCTCTCAGAAGTGTTCACTGTCATCACTTCCCCAAAACTGGAGAAAACAAAACCATAACTTCTGCCTCCTGAAAAGACTGAGATAACACGTGGGGGTTTCTATCATGAGATAACAATTTGTCCTGGTACAACCCAGAAAAGTAATTTAACATTTACCAGAAGAACCATCAATGCTTCTTTGCATGGATGTTACTCAAAATAAGGAGAGAGCCTTTGGAGCTTGATCAAATATTTTAGTGATACTTTAAGAAATAACTTTTGACAGCAGGCAAAAGTATGTGTATCTTTTCATTGCTTGCTAGTGTCCTCTGGATATTTCAAATAATATTAAGTATGCAAAGTTAATTTGAAATTATTAGGAAAAATCCTAAGCTGTAATTAACAATATAACCTCTTGTCCAATTTTCAAAAAGAAAGTTAAACTCAAATTTAGGGGGAGTTCTCTACAGTTTCTCCAAGTACTGGAAAGTCAAGCCAAGACTTGTTTGTGGTGATAGAAACTGGAGGCAAAGGTTACATTTAAGCACCTTGAGACAGTCACCATTTGAAAGCACTGCTAAAGATCAACTCAGCCACTTACTGTGATTTTGGTAGCTTTGTTCAGAACATTTACCCATTCAACTAGGTCCTGCTGATCATTGGCTTGTAGAAAGTATTTTCTCATCCCTGCATTCATAACTGTTAAAAACCATTATGAAAAGTTAACAACACTGAAATTTAAAAGCAAACTTAATATCATTATGAAAATATTTGATTTCAGATGAAAATTCCATTTAAAGTATTTAAGTGCTCTGCTGTGTTTCATTTTAGAAAGTCATCTTAAGGTACATAAATCCACTTGATTGCTTTTTTCTAAAAAAACAGTAATTTAGGCTCTCCACTTAAATGGCATGATACTAACTTTGAAAATTGATTTTTCTGTCTTGAATTTTATCAAAATATTCTACAGTTCCATTTCCTCTTTCTCAATTTCCCCATGCAACAAGTTTTATACCTGGGGACTTCTACAATTCTTCCTTTTAATCCTCTGCCCAGAATCTGTTATCCTTTGTGTCATTATGAACATGACTATGGTCACTGATTTACTTTTTTTAAAAAATATTTTAATTGCTGGGAAAATCAGTATTAATTACTAAGTATATGATGCACAGGACCAAACAACTTTAAGACAGCTACAACACAAATATTATTTTACTTTAGTGACTTGGCAGAGAAACATATTTTAATGAGTTTACATCTCTACCTCACATCCCCTGGCATTCTTCATCAAAAAAGGACAAACACATTTCAGTGTAACAGCAAAACAAAAAAATCATGGCTAATTCTTGAAATAGGTTTTATGGTTGTCAAAACCATTTGAATATAAAGACAGTAAATTTGTATTTTTCCTCTACAAAGTATGAAAACTCTTTCATAAATTAGAGATATTTAATCCAGCATCTTGGATCACTAAGGTGTTTTAGAGCTGGCCCACTGACAGAAGAAACTTTAGAAGTGCTGAGGACAAAGCCCTCCGCCGATGTGCAGAGGAATCTGTAATCTGTAGATGGCACTGAACTGACACACCAGGTACTTGCCTAAAACCAGGAGGAGCTTTAGGATTATCTAAAGCTTCAGTAATTTTAAACAAATTTAAACCTAGAAGGCACCCCAAGAATTTTTTTTTTTGTGCAGCATCAGAAGCTGAAATTTGACTTAAGAGCATTGGCTGAGAGTATTTTTAGATCAATTAAATCAACTCTTTCATCAGGAAAACAGATTTCAATAGTTAAATTTCTTGTCTTCCCAGCTGATAGGCAGGCCATGTTTCTGAAAACAACTGTCATTACTTATTAATGCCTCAAAAATTTCAGACATCTGAAAAAACAGCTCTCACCTACTCCTCATTAAGCTGCAATATGAAAAAACACAAAAACACCTTATGAGGAAGCCAACATTTCCATCATACTAAAGAAGAAAGTCAATACAAGGTATTTTTTAAACACTCCCAGCTGTAGCTGGTAGCAGAACTGCAGAACATTCTCCTTGCTCCAAATGTCTGAAGAAGACACTTGATGCACACAGCACAAGCCAAACTCACCAAAACAGAACTCTGCCTTTGGCCTCAGCTTAGTTGCATCGCTAACCTAGAAGGGAAATTCAGATTATAGATGTCACAAAATACACATCAGATATCACAAGTTTTATTCTCTTTCAAGGGGGTAAATTCAAAGATTAGCAGCACAGCAAGGTGGTTAGGCATAATGATAAAGAGAACTAAAAACAAACAAAAATGAAAGACAAAAAAGGAAGATGGGAAGATGCAGTACTGACAACAAAAAATGCAAAGGAAGAATGAGAAATGAGCAGACAGACAAGAAAAGGTCAAGTATTTCTCTCCATTTATTTGTTAATGCAGTATCTGCTACAAATCTCACCACGGAAACTTTCTTAGTTCACAGTTCCCTTTCAGACATATTTAGAACTAACTGCATACACAGTGTAAAGGACTAAATATGTTTTAGAAATTTTTCTGTCCTGTCTGTTAAAAGTCACTATTCCTTGCAAGGTATCACACCCAAAAACATCTTCCCCTTCATGAATGACCTGTCTTTTTTCCAAGTCCAATGGGAATTTGAATACTCATAAAGAACTGAAATGTCAATTTTATGAGCACAAAGAGCTGGTGTTTGACATCACTAAACAAACTTAGACAACACGGTAATTAATCTGTTCTTATTTTAACCCGAACCTATAGAAGTGTTTTAAACCCTTCTCTAATTCAGGAGTATCACAGAAGCAAAAGGAGTAAATGGCATTTAAATTTGTCTGACGTTGAGGCCCTTGGTAGTTACCACCAAGAATTTAATGAGTGTCTCACATATTAATTATCTTACCTTTGAAATATAGGTAAGTTTAATGGCTCCAACAGGTGGAGATCCAGAGGGAAGATTCTGAAACAGATCACATATGTTACAAAGTGAAACTAGCTTATTCTCATGCCACAATCAGTGTTTATGCATAAAAAGCAAGTAATTCCACAAACAAACAGAAAATCCTACATATTTTTATAGACAATGCACAATGTATGCTTGAAACAGGATCTAAACTACTTGTTTATTATACACACATCTGTTAACTAAAAACAGAAAGACTGCTAGAAACAATACAAATAGTAATTGTTTCAGAGGTTTATGTATTTTACTAGAGGAAAAAGGATTCTTGTGGCTCTGCATCCAGGAAATCCGGAAAGAATACTTTTTCCTTAACAGATGTTGGAGTCTCTTGTACTTTGACCAGGGCAGGAGGAAGGGACAAGAAGTGACATTCATCTATTAAGTCAGATACTTCAAAGGCCATCTCACATATTTTCCAATCACTTCAGGGATTTAGGAAGGCCTTCACATATTTACAAGAACTCTGCAGTTCTTCAAAATTACTGCAGTGGGAGGAAATCAAGAAGTTTCAATTCTCCTCCTGCAAGAAACCTTTTCATTCGTGCATGTAAAATAAAAGGCCTAACCTAGGCCTGGGTGTGCACAGCAAATATCATTAAGTCTTAAAACTTCTGAGGAACTGCAATTTCTACAGCACTTCAAGATTTTGTCCACATGCCCTGCATTGCTTCTTTTCACTCAGATCAAATGTTTGAAGTCTGTGCTACTTGCAGAAATTCTTTTTCTCCTCAGTGAGAACTACTAAATGCTTCAGTCACAAGTCACATCCATCGAGCTGCACCTCATTTACATTTTGTTTTTGCTGGTTCCTTTGAACAGCAGACTGATGCTTTTAACTCTGCTGCTCCTGGCAGAAGGGTACATGGATATCCAGGTCAGCTGACCTGGATCCTGTGCTCTCACTGTCTCTGTGCCCAAACCTTCAGCAATTATCTGCTCTTCCCTCTGCTAGGAAACACAGGGATGCAGGCACTTTGTAGCTTTTATCTAAAGGCTGCTCTCCATGCCAATGGATACAAGCTGTCCTCACTCATACACCATCCATGCTGGACTGCAATTGCAGGGCTCATTAAAAATTGGTTTTCAATGACTGATTCTACTGAAAGCAATGTGTAATGCAAGGAAAACCACACACTGCCACATATGGTTAAAGGTAAATTTAAAAAAATGTGTGATTTGGCTCATCTGGTTATATTAACCCGATTTACAATTATTTCATTTACACAATGATTTTTTTCCCCCAGCTTCCAGGTCCATGATATTAAACCCCACCTTTTTTTTGTGAATTTGTTAGAAAACCCAAAATTGAGACAAAC
Source organism: Geospiza fortis (assembly GCF_000277835.1). Classification (NCBI taxonomy): domain Eukaryota; kingdom Metazoa; phylum Chordata; class Aves; order Passeriformes; family Thraupidae; genus Geospiza; species Geospiza fortis. The sequence continues at coordinate 567,429 of NW_005054369.1, read as the reverse complement.
CAGGAAAGCCCTGGCAGGACCAGCTCACCTGTGGGTTATCCATGTACCACACCAGGTTGTCCTCCTGCGTGTCCAGGATGAAGTACCGCCGCAGGAATTTCCCACTATTCTCATTTTCCTCAATGTCTAAGAAACCACAGATGCGATTCTGGCGATCCACATAAGGCATTTCTGACCCTGGACATCACACTGCACAACAAAAAAGCACAGGAGGTAAGCAAAGTTCCTTGTTGCTAATTTTAAGACTGCTCAGTGCATGACATTTTGAGCAGTTTCAATCAGTAGCTTCAAGAAGTTTCTACGGAAGGGTAAGTGAAGCGTAGCTGCTCCCCACACCACCACCACTGCATTTTCAGACAGGACTTTCATACTTTGCAGTGTGTATTTAGCAGATCCAACAGCCTAAGTGTAAAGTTACAAGTGGGAAGCAGCAGATGAGCATCAAGGCTTTGACAAGATCACTGAAAAATAAAGGTTCTCCTTCACAGCATGCACAAAATTGAGACAGCAGTGGGGTTACACTTCCTCCTTTGACATTGCCTCTCACGGCCAAGGAAGAATCGTTGTCAGGAGCTCCACTGCCCAACATAATTTTTCATATCTAGCTTATGCAAATGCAATAAAAAAGCTTTTAGAAACATTGTTCTCATTTTTCTTCTGTCCTACAAAAAGCACTTCACGTCTAGCTGTGTCTAAAAAGACATCCTTTCATTCTTATACATTAAATAGGAAAAATGAAGCTGTCTAAGCGCCAACAGAGATGTGAACACCCTCTGCTCATATTACTGAGGTCTGAGTGTACCAGGCTTTTATTTTGGCTTTTGGGGTCTTTTTTTTTTCTTTTTAAATTTGTTCTGCATTAAAAAATTAAATTACATCTGCATTGTGCCCACCTATTACCCTTTTACCATTCACCTTTTATGGATCTGCCTTTTGCATCACGGGTTTTGCTTCCTTTTATTTCATGGGACAGTCATTCTACTTTAAGAGCCAGCCTTGTAAGACCAAAGATAAATTTGCATACTCATCTAAAAATGATAAAAATCAGGTTGATGCCAATCTTTCCCAGGGCAGGGAAAAATGATTCAGTCTTCACATTTTGTTACAAAATTCAGAAATAGTACAGATCCAAAAATACTAATGTAAGACACAGAAGGTTGAAACACTTTACATTTTTCATAATTTTCCAACTTTTCCAGCTTTAACTGTAATATGGAAGTTTATTTTAGTATTTCTTTAAACTCTTTACCTTTAATATTTGAGGTCACTTGATTTAAATACACTTACATACACATACAATGGGACAGACACCTGATAATTATTTGTAGTTAGCTACTGATACACCACACCAAAACATGAGACAGTTTTTCAAGTGTTGTTTTGGGGAGAGAATCAGTGTTTATTTTAGGGACTCAGATATTTACATTTTTGGGGTGGGGGTAATCAATATATAAACATGTAAATGTATAATTCTATTTACAGCTGTCATTTTATATGACTAATTAGAACACAAGCCAATTTTTGACTCAATCACTTTGAGAAGCAGTTTTTAAAAAGTCACGAGCAACAATGGTTTAAATATGCAAAGGTTTATTCTTCAATAAAGTAAGAAAATCTACTAAGTAATCTAAATTTTCTTGGTGCATTCCTCACAATTTAAATATCACAGATCTAAGTCAAGTTCTGTAACCAAGTTATATTTATAAGGACCACAAAAATAAACACTTGAGCACTCAGGACAATATCATTATTTTAACAAACATTCATCAGTAATTCAATTGAGGCTCTTGGGATCGCTTCACACTGAAGCAACATCTTCCTATAAACACTGAGGGCAAGCTCAAGGGTAGCTGTTCTCTAAATTATACCTCTACTCTGCTAAAACTTGGCATCACACCTTGTTTGCATTTAAATGAATAAAAATCCTGCCATTTATCAGTATTGTCCTAATTTGTACCAGGTGGTTCTTCAACAAAATCATCCAGCATTTCCAGGACACCCTTTAGGCTTCATATCAACAGTTTATGAAGCCCAGAAAAGCCCTGTGCCTAAAAAAAAGCAAATATTGGTGGCTGGTTTCCTGTCTGAGCAGACTTAAAGCTGTGTTCTCTGCAGATGTGAGGAAAATGAAACAAGGAAAACTTGTTTTTCAAACAAGATCAGGATTGATTAAGAATCCTTGAATAAAACCAACTGAATTTTCAAAGCACTTTCCCCCCATAAGAGAATCTATGTTTCAGAAAACCTTTCAAGGAAAATGAAAGGAGGATGCTCATAATGCTCCATTATGAACATACAATTAGCTAAAGCTGAACTACTCCAATACTTGAATTTTTTTTCCAGGGCAAAAGACAAAACTCAGAAGCTTTTTCTTATTTGTCAGTAAACTAATTCTCACAGAAGAAGAAAAAATACCCAAACAAAAATTAATAAAGATTCTCTACTTCAAAGTACTACTAGCTAATTTCTAGCCTACAAAATGATACTATTTGCACCTACTCTGTGCCCTAATGAAAATACAGCATAAAGTAACACTAAAGTTAAAATATAAATTGTATAACTGCTGTTTTCTTCAAATTAGTTTAAAATTGCTCATGGGATTACAGACTTCTACAAGACTGATGGTCTCAAAGAAGAGACAAAAAAATCCCTTTAACTTCATAATAAATTGAAATCTAGCACAGCGTCATACAACTGTTTTCATTTTTAAAAGCCTGCTTCCACCCATTACACCTTGGCAAGATTCCCCTGTAAATTAATAGCAATTCTATTCAACCTTCATTAATGAACCACAATTTGCAATGCACATTAAAAAAAATCAATTTGTGCCTTTGTTCCAGTTACTAAAGGGATGAACACATGACAAAGCCACCACCATGATCCCCTTCCTGACAACTCTAGACAGAACCAAATAGCATTGATGGAATTGTCATGATTCATACAAGGAATTGCAGAACTCTAATTCAGCATAGGAAATCTGCTGGAAGACCACCAGCCTAAGAATTCATCAGAATTTCAACTTAAAAATGTCTTCAGAACACAGATCATGTCTTGCAGAGATGAGATTTTCTGTTAAATTATTTGAAGCAATTAGGAAACAAAATCTCCCAGTCTGTACATTTTACAGCATGACTACATGCACCCTTAGTTATTTTCTGCAGCAGAACCTGCAGCACAGAAGAGTGCATTAAATCTTATAGAATCAAGCACTATGAAAAGATTATGAGTTCTTAGTAAGGCTGAAGGCATCAAACCTGTTACAGACCACAAATAACTTCATTTTATTTTGCCTTCCCTCCCTGCAGTGGAGATGTGGGTCAATGACATTGTGCTACTTCAGGAAAAACATCCCAGTGGCCCATTTCTTCCTGGTTCTTGCCACAGTCCTCCAAAAACAAAGATGTTCTTGAAAACCCATTTTGTGGTGTATAGTAACACTCTGTAGGAACTCCCAGCTCCTTGAAACTCTTTCCTGGAGGGCTGTGTTATAATGCAAAGAGGAGGTGTCACTTATTTTTGAAGCCTTACATCCTTCTTTCCAGCAGCAGGGTATTAATTTAGGAGGTCCATACCTCACCAGCCCAGCTTCTCTCAGATTTCCCCTCTCCCTGCTCTTTTCCTCTGAGGTACAACACACACTGACATTCCCCAACATTTATATCCCACACTGAGGGCTGCCTGGCCTCCTGGGCACCACTATAAATAAAAATCCCAGATCACCTTCCCCAGCCTCACTGTAAATGCATGACTGCACAAGCAGGACCTGCAGAGGCACACGAGCATCTCCTCTGCACCATTTATAACACACAGCTCCAACTCTCCCACATTAATTCCTATTTTTAGCTTCCCACCAGCACCTGTTCTTGAGTTCACCTCCATTACAGATTGCTTGCAGCCTTCTTATCTTCAAGTACAAAGTCTAGACAAGACTGAAGTGAGGTGCCAGAGAACATTTCTATGGCCCAGTCTCTCCCTTGACTTGATTTCCACAGGTAGGTACAAACCATGGACCACTGGCTGACTGAAGCAAATGGAATTTTTTCTTCATAAAAAACACCATGCAATAGGCTTTGCACTAAGAGTTTGATTAAGAAATACAAGAAGGGCACTTAACACCTCTTTATTTTACATGCCTTTTCCCCAAGCTTTGGGTAATATTTTATTGCTTTTACTTCATTATTTTGGGTAATATTTTATTACTTTTATTTCTTTAATTTAGATGATCAGTTCTACTTCCTGCTCTTTAACATTTGGAACTTTGGATATAACTCACCCCAGGAGATGACTTTGGGGTTCTTTTTCTATCAGCTAGGAAGATTAAGAAACATCCATTAGCTACTTACTCATCCCTATGAAATGAAGAACAACATTCATACACCTCCGCTTGATAAATATAAAATGATGCCATGAGTCATGCCCACCCCTCCTCCCCAGCTCCCTTTTTAAGCTCTGCTGTTTACAGCAGCTCCAGCAGCACAAAGGGAAGGTAAAGCAGCATCCCCAGCCATTCCTGTAGTTCCAGGGACAGCTTCATTAGTGAGGGCTCCTGGTTTTTGCCTAGGCAATTACTCTCAGCTTCCTGCTGTAAATCAGCTGCTCTCCAGCTGGTCATCTCTTTTACTGACCACTTAGTGCCTCCCCAGGGGAAGGGATGAGTTCAGACTGTGCTGCTTATCCCCTGAAGAACACTGCAGTGAAAGCTTTCCTTCTTGTGTATATCCAGGGCAAGGAAAGGGAGCAGGGAGAGGGAAATTCCAACCCTACGACAAGCAGCTCAGAGCAGCCTCTGAAAACAAGTCACATAAATCTTCCAGAGACAGCAGTTCAAACCTCTTTTTATTTCCTTGAAAACCTTCCAGCACAGGCAGCCCACCAGAGAGATACTATGAGACAATACTGTAAATCCATGCTCACCTTTCATACAGCTTCCAAAGTACCAAAAACATAACAAAAAACCCCACAAAGAACTAACCCAGGAGCTGGATAGGTGACTTGGCTGCAATTCTTTTAATAACAAAAGATAATTCAGGATTGATGGATTTAAAATTACAAGCCCAGAGTTTCAACTTCCCAAAGATCCTCCACTGCCTCATTTTTGTCCTGGGGGGCATAGCAGACATTGGATACTTCTGTTAACAGGATTTGCCAGCAGCCTCTGACACTGTGATCAACTTTTTAACTACATCTAAAAATGATAACTGGAAGTCTCCAGGATACACTGCCCCCTAAATTCAGATTCCCATTCTAAGTAGTCAAAAAGAAGGAAAAACCAGCTGCAAAAGGCCAGTATTCAACTGGAAAAAAATTCCTAAGCAGAAATCAATTTTCCAAATTGAAAAATATTTAGTACAAGTGGCATTGAACTCTTCTATCCCTGACCAAACTATGAGGAATGTCAAAAGATACATCCCTCCCCCAGCACTTAATCCAACTTCCAAGCAGACCACAAAATAGAAAAATCACGGTTGCAGTGATGAATCATCTAACAAAACCAGCAGCCTTATCTTGAACTTCAGTCTTATCCAGTGGTGATTCTGTGTTCAAAATGCTGAGCTGCTGTTTTCCAGGAACACTTCCTAAATCAGGGTAAGCCAACCACTCCCATCTCTTCCAGTGCACCTCAGCAAGTCAAATGATTCATTTTATTCAATACTATCCTCTAATGTTACTTTCACCTCAGGAAAAAACAATCAGTATGTTCTAAGGGAAATCTGGAGTTCTATGGAAAACATTCTGGAGTTATCTGAATCCATCATCCCCTGGCCTGTTTCAAATACTGACCTACAAGCCCCACGATGGAACAGGCTGCTACTTCCTCAAAATTTTCTGCAGAAATTTCTCAAAGTGATGTTTCCTGTTCTAAACTGAACTATTTTCCTCCATTTTAAGGTATTTGCAATAGCAGCCAAAGGCTTTGGGATATGATGGAATAGGAAATGCACTGCACAGGATGCAAAACTCCTCTCTGTCACTGATATTTTAAGTCAAAACAACAACCAAAAAAAAACCAACCTCAACTATTAATGGTTTTTGCCCAGCTAAAACAATTATTTTAATTGTCCCTTTAAATGCACGCAGCTAACAAAAATAAAGGGAAGCATCCTGTGCAACAAGGCCATTATAAAAAAAACACTCTTGAAACTAATCCATTAATAACTTATGAGTGATGACCAGCTTACAAGGCAATGAAGTAAAATAACAAAGCTGAGAGACGGTGACAGAATATGTTCAGTAACACCAAGTCTTTACAACAGTCAGATGTAATTTTCATCACTTTATATTAAGCCTCTAGATAATATTGTTACTCAAAATGAGATATAACCAGAGATAAATAAAACAAAATATAGTTACTCTAATTCACTTTGACTTATATCTCACACAAACCTCAAAACAAGTTTTTAAATGCTAATTAATTTCAGTTACATGCTAGTTAAAATCCTTAAAAATGCAAGTTCAGAGCTGATTCATATTTACAATTATTTCATTTTTTTATCAGCCTTTTCAAAATTTTAAATAAGTGCCACCTACAAAACTCCAAATATGAAAATTAGGTCCTTGTTCTCAAAGATGCTTACATGCTCAGTCTATAGAAAGTGCCCATTCACAACAACCAAAACAAATTAAAAATTAAGCAGGAAATAACCACACTACTTATTGGGATTACTTATTATTACTAGTTAGCCATTAGAAAAAACCCTGTTTAATTTCAATAATAAACTAATAACTGTTTCATCCAGGCCAACCACTCCAAGCACTGGAATTCCACACACTCCCAGCTATTTCAAATTCCCATCTGAATCAAACTACAAATTCTGGTGAAGCTTATTTGACCTTAGGAAGTCCAATACAAAAAGAAGGCAAGGCTGGTTGAATAATGGATTTTGCCATTTGTGAACCAGTCTTGCTGATTTTCACTCAGAATCCTGGGTATAAACTCAGCACTACAAATAAACACAGATCTTCCTGGGAAGTATGTAAGAAATGGAAAGGCCAGCTGCTTAGGAAATCAGCAATATCTTCAGTTTTCACAGAATACTCTTGTGTTGTTAAAGAAAGGGCTGAAAAAACCTCATTTTTCAGTTCATTTCAATATCAAATAATGAAAAGAACACTATCAGGTGAATATTTGATTTGACCTCTTTTACAGATATAAAAGGATTTAATGAAATGAGAGCACACAAAGTGAGTAACTGACTATCAATTTTGATTTGGTAGATCTAATTCAGCAAATTCAATGCAGAATAAAGAAAAATGCAATGGGTTCAGCTACATTAAAACTTTGGTAAAGAAAAAATCATTGCTGCTTAATGTTCACCTAATTTATTTTAATATTTGCAGTACAGACCGTGTTCATTTATTGTATAATCCACCATGTGGGTCAAAATTCCCTCTACTGCAAAGATTTGCTATTTCCTCCAGAATCCAGCTCACTTGTCAGTAATATCAGAACTACACAAGGATTTCCAGAGATTAGCACTAATCTCAGAGCTCTCCAGTAAGTGCAAGTGCAGTGAAAGCTCTTCAGGAAGAACAGGGCTTTGCCTGTCTCATGTAACAGACAGATAAATGTGCATTCACAGATGCACAGCTCCTGTTTACCAAGGCGCGAGGGGAAAATTAAGCTCCCATCAAATGGCAAAGTTTTTGGGACATTACCCTCCCTCTATCTTTTTTTATACACCTTAAATTAAGAAAATCAACCCCCACTCTGGCACATTTAATAGAAGTCTCACCCAACATGCAGATAAACCCCACAAAGTGAAAGTTGCTCTGTTTGTAGCACAGTGCCGCTTCACTGGAATCACATCACTCACTGTGACTGCTCACAGAATTCATTTCCAGCAGCATTCCTCCTTGGAACCAAGCCCTGAGCACAGGGAATTGTCCTCATGGCAGGTACAGCCCAGGCTGTGGCCTTCTGCCTCACCTTCCTCCTCATTTGTGGGATGACACAAACACCAGTTACTGCCCAGCTGCTGCTCTGCACTGACAAAGGTGTTTCTCAAAACCTCAGTTATGGCGGGTAGGGAGAATAATCCCAGAAGTACCAAGCAGCTCCTGGCATTTCATGGGATTGCTGCCTGACCTGTACACAACAAAGCAGAAAAACCCCAGAAGAATCCCAAGTCCTGTGCACATCCAGCAGCCTGGAAATGCTGGAGGTACCATGAGCATGCAACAAGCTGGTTTTCAGCACCCTGTACTGCTGCATCCCACAAAAAGGCAGCAAATGGCCCTCCTGAAGGAATCATGCCCCTCCACCCAAAAATCAGGGCACCAGCACAAAGCAGGAAGATAAATTACATAATAGATAAATGACAGCATCTAAATAAATAGATAAATTACATAAATAGATAAATTACAGCATCTACAGTGAACTTGATGTAAGGAAGAAACACAAGAAAAAGGTTAATGATAAAAGAAATCAAGATAACCAAACCCCTAAGTCCTGAATCAGCAGGCACACTTTTAACATCCTTTAAGTGACCCAACCTTCCAGCACTCCTGCACACACAGGCATGGTCTACCAGACAGCAATAACTTGCCAGCTGAATTATTAGCCCAGCCCAAGTTCCCATTTGTCATTTTCAGCCTCTCTAAAGAGTTAACCAACATATTGAACATCTTTTGAAGTGCAGTTTTAGGAGGACTGCTCACTCTTACAACAAACCTGGCCTGTAACTGTTTTAGTGCTTAACAGAAGAACACTTAATTAAGTCACTAGTCTGAAACAAGTTCCAACACATTTTCTTGGACATGGGATGTAAATGTGGTGGGTACCAAAGCACCCAGGGAGAGCATACACGCCAAAACAATTACATATTAAATGCATTAATTTATCACCTATCTGTCAGTATACAGAGACTGTTCCTGGGAGTGTTGACTCTCAACAACAAAAACATGTTTGCAAAGCTTGGTAATTGCTGTCTAGTCTACATTTTCAATTTATAGCAATGACAGTGCCCTATTTTCACCAGAAAGATTTTAAATTCAAAATACTTTTAACTCTGCAACATGAATAAAGACACTGCTCATTAGAGGTGGCAGCAAATTCTTTTTCCCTTTGGGGGAGTGGAGAGGCAGAAAAGCTCAACCTCTTTCACATGAAAAGTCAGTAAATCAGGCCCAATTTAAGAGATTCTGCTTTCCATGCCAGCAGAAAAAATGAGCTAAATTGATATCCAAAACATCTGGATGCAATGGCTAGCTAGAATTAAAAGCATCTTCAAGAAGAGAACAGCCAACAAAGGAACAGAGAGAGCTTTGCTACTGTCTCCTGTGTGGCAGAACCATAACATAAAAGATTTACATATTTGTGTGTGTATTTTAAGCATTGTTTTAAAATTCTGTTAAACAAACAAGGCCATGCAGTGCTCCTTAAAGTTTTAAGGACTTGCTTTCTCTAAGTGACACCAGAGATTTCCAGTCAAAACCTTTTTTCCGCTGTATTTTTCTGGTTTTTCTCCTCCTGCCTGGAGCTTGCCCCTAGTTTTTTAACTTGGGCAGTGTCTTCAGCCTCTGCCTCGCAGCACTAGGGAGCTCCCCTGGCCACATCCAGCCTGACTTGCCCTCACCACTCCTGGGATGCAGAGCTGCTGCTGCTCAGCACTCTCAGCCTGAGAATGGAGGGACACAGCAGCAGCTTGTCCCAGGCCACACAGGAAGCTTTTTGGCAAAACAGTGAGCTGAACCTGTTTCCCAAGTCCCAGAGCAGCAACCTCACTATTGAACCACCTTTCTTCTACATAAAATACCTGAAACTATTCAGATTTTAAGGCAAAGGCATATGTTCAAACCTGAAAACTGTTTAAACTGTTGAATGCCACAAATGTCTACCAGACCTGCAACTCCCTACTTGTGCAGATAACATCTGGTAAGAGTAAGTGGCTCATACAGTTCTGCACCAGAAAGCTTAATAAGTTCCTTCTCCAAGATTAAAGAAACACCTACACATTCTAGATGCTTCTGCAAGTCCCTGGAGGGAGAAAATGCTGCTTAGTGCTGAGACAATGAACCGGCTTCCTTCCTCAACAGCAACAAAACCCTGCTGCTTTACCTAGCACTGAGAGGAAAGTGATATTTATAGAACTGAGCCCTATACCAACACGTACCTAAATGCTTCTCACTGTTAGGGTACAGCATGCATCAAGCTGACCTTAGACCTATATATTTTCAAAGGCCTAATTTGAAAGATTTCAAGAGCAGGAAAAAATTTGAAGCAGCTCAGCCACATCCCTCCATTCCAATTCATTTCAGTGATTCTCTGCATTGAAGTATAACTTCAAAACCTGAGCCATTCTTGTCACTCAGAGCTCTTCAGCAGGTGACTTTTTTAAAGCTGTTACTTTATTTTCATATGTCAAATAAGCTCACTAGGATTACGATATTTAGGTTTCTTAAATAATTTTATAAATCATTGACAGCAATGCATCCAGCCATGTCCCATTGCCTTTAGTTTCAAAACCAAAAGAATACATGCACTGACTGTTGTTTTTCTTTATATAATTTCCTGATGAATTCTTAAGCACTTGTTCCAGGCTGTAAAAATGTTTAATGCTAAAGCCAGTTACCTAAATTCCCATTTTGGCACTGAAATAACTTACTATTCTGTATTTTCATGCAATTATGCAACTGCACAAAGGTTCACTTGGCTGCAAACCCCAGTAAGTATTTTCTAAGACCATTCCTATTCTTCATAATTATCAGTGAAAAAAAAAAACCAGCCAGAACCCATCTTGCAAGAGAGATAAATGCTCTCATATCACAAGCTATTGTTTGTCTAAACACTGATGCAGAGTTGGATACATGCAAAAGCACAGCAGAGCATGCAAGGAAAATTCTCATTAGAACATGTACTCACTCCCCAACACTGCTGGTTTGCTGCATTTTGGAGGAACTGCATTTACCATGATAACTGTCAGCTTAAATAACCAGGAACAGTCAGTAATGAAGACATCGATGGAATTCTAAATCTACTAAAATAGATTAAGAATTTTGCAGGCCTGGCACTTTGGGCTACATCCAACCCTGCACTGGAGACTGTGTTACAAGCAGAGACCTGTTCTCATTTCAGTAATGTCCTCAAGTTCTTTCTAATCTGTTACAGTCAATAAAAACTGCCTTCTGCACTTCCTCTCTTCTACACCAACTCTCTGACATGCTGTCAGCCTTTATTTGAGCTGAGATAGCTCTGCTGCCTTCTGGAACAAGCCCCAGCTACCTGTAAAAATGCCTTTTCTGCACTCAGGTCTCTTCCTCCTGCACATGCCTTCTATATTCCCCATGTGTGTGTCTGTCTTCTGTCACTCAGCTACTACTCCTGAGGAAAAATAAATACAGGAGGAGAGGAGGAGGGAAAGCATGAAGATGCTGCCTGCCTATTTTCTTTACACAATGATTCTTCTTTGCCTATTCTCTGATTTGTATGAAAGCATCTGCTCCCCTGAAACATCTCAGCACTACACCTACCAGGGACCCACTGAGCATCTTCTGCTTTAATTTCACCCTTGAAATGCAGAGCTATGCAATGGACCATGAGGCCGAATGTAGTTTTACAGCAGAGAAATAGCTCAAGGAAATAGATGCCTTTAGAACTTATGAATTTGGAATTAAATCTTCTACACTCACAAAATCAAATCACAACGTTTGATAACTACAGATAGAACTCAGTGAGTCACACAAAGTTTTGTATTTTATGCAAAGCTGACTCCAGCAGTGTAGCACTCAGTGATACCCAGAAGACATCAAACCCCCAGGTATTAATTTCTTGGATTATCAATTTCTGCATCAGTGCTTATCTATCTCTGAATTAAAAGACTCTCCTCCAAATATCAGGCAGGCCCAGCATCTCTCCCTACCACAAAGAGATTTCAACCCACTTTGAACACTTCCTCATGACAAAGGAGAAAACTGCACTTCTACACTTCTGTGCTTCGCAAACCTGACAGCTTCATGTATTGTTACTGCTCTGACTCTCTCATCTAAAAATAACAAGTAGGAGGAAACAAGACTGAATGGACCTAAAATGCAAGACCACTGTTCCATAAGGCAGAGTAACTCATGAGAGAGCAACCACTCCAAGTAACCACAAACACTTCCAGCTCAGTTAGGATTGTTTGTGCTGCATCAAAATGAATGCAGCTCAAACATAAAAATAAAAACAAAATAACAAAACAAAAGCCAAAAAAAAATCCTGTTGCTTTGGTTTCAACTGTGAAAAGCCACTCCTCACACATCACAGGCCCCAAAACTGTAGGAGCAAATATGGCTCTGTCCTGCAGGGTCATGTACGGAATTGGGTAAGGAGAACAGAAAATTTATCTTTATAGACATTACAGCCTCTGTCAGGAAAGCAAGGAATTTATCAGAAGGCATCAAAGAAGCTGATGCTGTTCAGCTTGCTCTATGCCTAGTAGTCTCTTTAAAAGTACTCTGCTTTGAGAAGGTGAAGCATAGAGAGATGGAGCTCTTAAGAAATCTCAAAAAAAAAAATTTTAAAAGATTCTACCTCTCAGCTTTACTCAGGTAACACCACTCTGCTGATGCCTAATTCAGGAGCTCAGCGTAACAACTGTTCTGCTCGATTATAAACACAATACACTGATTAGTGAAAATCAGACATTTTTGTTACAGAAGGCCCCAAAGCAACAGCCTGCCAGAGAGAAAACTGCTGTCTTCTCCATGCTACTCTGCAAACATTTGATGCAACAACATAATGCTTTTTACGAAGGCCACGCATTAGTTCCTCCCAAGGGAGCTGCACAACACACACAGAATTTCAGTCTGCACAACACACACAGAATTTCAGTCTGCACAACACATACATGCAGAATTTCAGTCTTCACAATACATACAGAATGTAAGCCCATGTTAAATTCAGCAGCATGTCAAATGCCTATCTGGAATTTTACAGGTGATAAAAACCGTGCATATACCAACAGTGGTTACAGTTTAACATTCATTTATAGTCCAGTTATCCATTTAAAGACACTTTGGCACAGCAAATAACCAGCCCCGGTTACAGCTAAGCCAGACCACGGCTCGGAGTGTGCCAGGAGCCTCCGCGCACATCCCTCTCCAAAGCCAAAGCCAAAGCCAACCGGGCACTGCCCGCTGGCTG
>NW_005054369.1:533753-553762 GCF_000277835.1 Geospiza fortis | reverse complement strand
GCCCCCCCCGGGCCCGCTCCCGGCCCCGCGCCCGCGCCCCTCACCGGGAACGGGCTGATCCCACCGCCTCCGTCCGCGCCGCCGGCACCGCACTGCGCATGCGCTACCGCGCTGCCGCCCGCGCCGCTCCGCGGCCTGCTGGGACATGTAGTGCGGCGCGGGGGCAGAGGCGGGGCGCGGGGCATGAAGGGAATTGTAGTTCAATTACTGAGGGTTTAATCGAGCGTTTGATGGGGAGGCCGCATCAGGGAGGGAAATGTTGTATATTGTGGTGAAATTTTTCCCTCTGAGCGTGGGCAGGCTCTGGTCCAGGGAAACTGTGGCTGCTCCATCCTTGGAAGTGTCCAAGGGCAGGTTGGATCAGCCTGGGATAGTGGAAGGTGTCCCTGGCCATGGATGGGCTGTGAGTCCCTTCCTACCCAAACTGATTTGTGATCTATGATTCTATGTGATCTATGATTCTATGAACTGCCATTCACCAGCCACATAATGTCTAACAGGCCAAGTGCCAGATTCTGCCCCTGGGATAGATCAGTCGTGGGTGTGTGGACAGGCTCTGGAATGGCACTGGAGAGCAGAGCCCTGGCAAAGGACAGGGGATCCTGGCTGGTGGCAAATTGAACATGAGGTAGCAGCGCCCCTAGAACACAGCACAGCTGGGTTCCCTTACTCAAGGACATCCTGGAGCTAACAAGCTTTAAGGATGTAGTAAATCAAGATGTTCATACGTGCCTTTGTATACTTTGCTAACGTGGCAGAAAACTCGAGGTCTGTGTATGCCACAGCTGAACTATCTTCAGCTCAGGTGAAGGCAGCTCAGGTGCTGCCTCAGAGCCTTTTGCCATCAGTCTGAGCAGCAAATGACAATTTTCCCAAATGATGTTTAACCAGTTTGACCTGGAAGTTACTTCTTTTCTAAGCAGATATTAAATTTATACTAAAAAACTTTGTGTTTTCTGAAATAGCAACACAGATTTTTTTTTTTCCTTGCTTAAAGCAGTGATATCTCTAATTATGGAAATAATTTGAACTCTGCCGGCTGCCTGTAAATGCATCTTTGTTTCAAGCTGGCACGTAACAACCCTACTTCACAGCGAGACAAAAGCTGTAATCAGAGCACAACAATAAAAGCTGAAGTCAGCCGCAAACAATGCTGCACCATCCCCATGGCAACTTTTCCCTATCAAACCCCGGGGAGGTCACACACTCTGCAGCTGCACCAGCCAGAAGCTGTGCAGTTTGGACTTCATTCACGATTTTTCCTGCATTTTTTGGGTCATTTTTCACTTAACAGTGTTTTACTGGAGTTAATACAAGACAATTAGCAGTGGGCAGCACCACGTCTCTCCCCCACTAAAGTTCCAAAATGACATTTCTCATTCTGGCAGGGCTGTGGCAGCTATTAAGTGACTGCAGGATGTGTCCTGCCATCACACTGCACATGGAAGTGTCTTTTACAAAATTGTACACAATTTCTGGACTCAAAAATCCATGCAGTCAAAAGCCATTCCACAGCACATGGAAACTACAGCAGCCTGCAGTCTGATATGCCTTAACTTGCAAATATTTTCTCCAGCCTCCCACACAAGCTTTGAATAACCATGGATTCCGACAGTAGGACTCAGGAAAGGCTAAAAAGATGGTTACATTTAAAAGAAGGAGTGTATTTTATTGGAATTTGGTAGCAAACCTCTTATTGTACTTTACGATAGTTTCTATCATGGAACACTGCTGCAACTTTGCTTTTAGGGTCGCCTAATTCTCCCAATTTAATGAGGAGACAATCAGGTATATAAAGAACTATTTTTACTCACTCTGAGACACAAGCACTTTAATATAGCCACATGCTGTCAGCTGTGCTGTTCACACAAGTGTTTTCCTGAAATTCACATGTGGAGAACCAAAAGATGAAGAATTGTGAATCTTTGATGTCCAAGACATAAATACAGTTATCCTTAGTGCCCCAACTTAAAGCAAAACTTGCTTTCAGTAGAAAGCTTCTCACAGTTCTGGTGTTATGAACTGTAGAAGTGCAGAGGCCACTTAAAGCTCAGCTGAGCTCCCTGGCTTCAAAACAACCCAATATTTTCAGTATTCCTCTCTGTGGAATGCGCAAATGCAATAGTTGAAAGTGATTGTGATGACAAACAGGTAAACTTTGGGTGTGAAGTGACTGGGTGGCCCAGGGACTCTCCTGCTCTGCACTACAAAGTCAGCACACAGAGATTACAAAGGACAGAATCTATATTTTACCCCCTGTCTAAAAATATTCACGCACAAGGTCTGCGCTGGCTTCTTCTCCATGCAATGCCACTTGACTTCAGTGCAGAAATTGGTTCAGAGCCCAGGATATTCCAGCAGAAGTATGAGACAGACACTTATTTCCTCTCCAGTTGTCTCTATTCATAGTTTTCAAACGCTGGCAGGTATCCCCACAAAAGTCTTCATGGCTGGCAAAAAAATGTTGGCAGAACCCTGCTGTGCCAGTCCTTTACTCAGAACCTGCTTGTGATTCTCCTCACTGAAACAGGTTTGGACATCAATTCCTACTGGGATTTCAGTTACTCAGAATGCAGATTGTAATAAATAACATTTGGTGAGTGACCTGCAGCAATATGCACCATTAAGAACAAGTGTTTATTTCACAAGGTGCAGAAACTCCCAGAGGAACAGCAGTACCTGAGGAGCAGCATGTATCTATCCATATAAATGCAAACACACAAATAGAAATATGCAAATCACATACATATCTTGTAAATATAAATACACAAGTTGCACATCTTGGCAAAGAAGCAGAAATATCCAAAAATTCCAAAATACAACTTTCTAATTGTACTTTCATGATGGATAATTTTACCCAGCAGAGGAAGTTCAGCAGCTTTATAGATATGCAGAAATAAAGAGCTATGAACAAACCCTCACTTCATTGCTCTAAAGAAATGAATTCGGCCTGGGACAAAAAGGTTTTGTGAAAACTAACAGTTATGTTGCCGTGGAAAACAGGAAAAAAAGCCTGGCCAGTGAATTACTGAGTGCAGAGCAAAATGCTGTCACTATATTCTGTTTTTATGAGTTCAATATTGCAAATTCCATCCACATGCAGTATGCCTCCTGTGCACTATTTTAAGAGGGGTGTTGCTGACCTCAGTGGGGCTGCTTTTCATAGAGGCTGTGGCCAGGCAAGGTCATTACTCTGCTGACACCTTCAGTGTTAGCATCCAAGGAAAGCTTTTCAGTCATTAAACTCCATCCCAGAGGATGAATGTCTGAGTTTACTGCAGTGGCATGGGGCTAATTAGGTAGTATTTATTACCTAATTAAATTATTTGCCATAATGGAGAGAGAGAGGCCAAAAATTCTCCAAGGCTGCAGCCAGAGTGACCTGGGGAAGAACAACCTTTGCTCTTTCAAGGTTTCCAGTTCTAAGCAAGACAATCTCTGAGAAACGAGGTTGTCCTGCCCACCTCAGGAGTAAACCCTTGTTTATGGCCAATTTCTGAATCTGGAGAAGGTGACACTGATTCCTGAGCCAGCCTAACAGGTAATGAAGGAAAAACATCCTCTCCAGGCCTGCAGGTAATCAGCTGAAGCACTGCAGAAGGTTTCCCTGCAGTCAGAGCCTTTCAGCAGAGCTCTGCATGTCGTGGGCACCTTGAGGGCAGCGCAGACAAAACCTCCCCATGCCTCCCACGGGAGGAAAGGAGCAGCAGCTTCAAAATCCCTGCACGTAGGAGCAGATAGTTTCATTCAAAAGCTGCTTTAAAGCATATTTGCAATATGCATTTTAAGGCTAAAACTTCATCTCTTCTGATGAAATGATGTTGACAGAGCTTGGGAATTTAATCTCACGTGGAGGTTCAATTCGTTCAGCTTTGGCTGGGTCTTGTTATTAATTTGATGTTGAAGTAGAAAAGCATCCTGCTGTAGCTGCTGTGGATAAGCACTGGTACACAGTGATGAAGTAATTTCCCAGCCTTTTAAATACTCTGTTTCCCTGAAAGCCATATTTAAACACTTTGAGTTCGTTAGGAGTTTAATATTCTTATGTTGCAGTTGTTTTCCTCATTCCTATGTGCATAGCATTATACTAAAATACATATGGTGATTCCTCATTTTCCACCAAAGAGTGAATTTTTATTTTGCTTCCATCTTTCTAGATATAAAGTTTATTAGCAAAAAAAAAAAAAACCTTTCCCCCCCCCCTTTTGTCTATTTTAACCTAAAACCATTCCACATTAAAAAAAAAACAAACCAACTGAATTGTCTTTAAAATACAGTTCCTGCAATAAAAAGATTGAAGTGCTTTCATTTCGTTTCAAAGCTTAAAAGATGAGAGCTTAATCTTCTTCAGAAAAGGGCGTATTCTGCACTGCAATGTATGCAAAGCGCCTGGGGGCCTTTCAGCTCACCCTGCTGCTGCAGTCAGGTCAGGACAGTGCCTTGCTGCTGTCATGGGGCAGGATGGGAGGCAGAGGCTCACTATTTTCTGTGTTTTATTTGTTTAATATTTCACTATGCACCGTGTTACAGAGGTAATTTACATTTATATTAGCCACTACAGTGCAGAGTAAAGCTGGGGGTTGAAGCTGCTCTCATTTGTGCTTTTACCAGGAGCTATAACATTATACTTCACTGCAAGTCCCAGTCCTCAAAGGGCTGGAGATTGTACTGGCTCTGCCTTTTAAATTGTTATAAGCCGTGATTTGAGTTGTGTTTCACAGGAACTACTGCAGCAGGAACAACCTGAGCCAGGGGAAGAGAAGCAGTTGCAGGGCAGCAGTGACCTGGCCTGAGCTGGCTTTGGGGCACAGGAGCTCCCTGCAGCTTCTCCTGTCCTCAGTGACCACCAGAAGGGATGGAGCCCAAAGTCCTGCCCTAAATCAATTAAACAGACATGTTTTTACCCTTTAGATCCCCTCCCCTGTCTGTCTGGTGGGGAGTGAGCTGTGAGGGGCTTGGTTGGTGGCTGGGGTTAAACCACGACAGAGTGAAAGGAAGAAAAGTTTTATTCAGTTATAGCAAGATCCCAAATATCCCAAAGATCCTTGCCCTTGGCACATCCCTCTGGCTTAGCTGTGGCTGGCATTGCCCAGGCTGGGGAATCCCTTGGTGATGGCACTCTGGGTTTCTGCCCCTGGTCACAGCAGTGTCCCAGGTGGTGACAGTGCCACTGCTGGTGCCACCAGCCCTCAACCCCTCCCTGGTACCCCCCTGTGGATGTTCCCCATGGGGATGCCCACACAGGTGGCCTAGACCAGGGTTATTCACAGGGGAACAGCTCTGCAAGTGGAGATCCGAGCAGAAATGTGGAGTTTTACACCAGAGGAGGAATCAGTGCAAGGTGAAAACTGCCTCAGGCCTGTGGCACATAGGATAGCACCAGCACAACCTCAGCTGATAGTTTCAGATGGGGTTAACATTTTTCCCAGCCCACTCTTGCCATGGCAGGGGCTGTGCCAGTTCAGGTATCACCTGGAACTCCGAGCTGGCACAGAGGCAGCGTTCAAGCCCAAAACTGGCACAAGCTCCAGAGAAAACACCTTGGCTCATCCACTGGCATGTGATTGTGTCACCCACACAGCCATTAAAAAAATGTTCAAAAGCTGGAGTGTATGGAAGCTCTGGTTAATAGCTAGCATTGTAACTTTTAAATTCATAAAATAAAGTAAGCTGTTAATAAAGATTTATTTAAAAGATAAGGCTATCTCTATAAAATCCACCATATTACATTACACAACTTGAAGGAGATAGCAAAAAAAAAACCCAAACCCAAACCCCAACTCTGTGCCTACATTTAAAAAGGAGACTATAAATACTTGTTATAATTTCAGAGTATGTAGAAGGAATGCAGAAACCTTTGAATGTTTAGATTTAGGAAATATGTGAAAGAATGAGGCTCTGGAGACATTCCCAAATGGCTTTTTAGCCTGTTGGTATCCCCTTCCCTGGCTGTTCCTTGAGTGTTCTGAATCTCCTTCAGAGAAATTATTTTGTGATCTCTTAGATTGGTTTCTGATTAGAAAAACTGAGCTCATTTCAGCCTTAATAATTCCTGTTTCTTGGGTGAAATGCCTGTCACCCTTTTTGGGCAATCCCCATTTTTCCTATCTCATGGTTTCTGAAGAGCTCCCAGGAACTCCCAGCATGATTTTCTTTTTATACCTCCCTTTGTGCCATCCTAAAACCTCTGCTGCCTTCAGTAATGTTCCTTTTTATTTACATTGGAGGAAAGATTACAACTGACCAATGGAATTAAAACAGCTCAAAATTTCATCCCACACTTGACCAAATTTTGGTTTTGTAACTTCCAACTGCCCTGATGTGTAGTGTGGGAAGCCAGAGCCTTTGCACATGGTGCACCTTACACAGTGGGTTACTGCTTGTAAATCCATTGAGAATATTTTGTCATCAAAAGCTACCCAAAGCTACCCATATTGGGTCTGACCAATTTAAGAATTTATTACATTCTCTCTTGTATTTATACATTTATTAGTCAGTGTAAGAATAAGGCTCTCTTAGTATGTTCTTATGGTAATAGATGCAATTATGACATGATCTATAAAATCCCCTGCTGCCAAAAGTTCCTATCCAAAATCCACCCTGGATTTATCACTGATGGGGCTAAACCTGGAGCCAGAACCAGGAAATTCCCAGGAAAATACAGAACCAGCTCCAGGCCTGCTGAGGTGGGGAGCAGGATTTTACATGGAGATAGCAGCCCCTGTGCCTGGGGCACAGCCAGAGCCTGCCCCAGGGCATGAAGGCAATCCTGGCCTCTCCTTTTGGTCCCCAAGGATGCTTTAGGACACAACAAGTTTCCTCTGGACCCCTTTTTCCAAGCCCTGTTGCCATCAAGGAGCACACTCGGGGCTGACCACGGCTGAAATTGAACTGCTGCTGAAAATTATTTCACTGACAATGCGCTCCAGATATTGCTCCAGCTTGTCTGGCTTTTCAGCATTTCCTTGCTCTCCACAGAGTTTCCACTCCTGCTAAAACCAGCTCCACAGGTTATGGCAGTAGCTTGGAGGGGTTGTGTAAACAGCAGCCCTGCCAGGTCAGCTGCACCTCTGCTCAGCCGGTGACAGCGCTGGCTCTGCTCCCTGCCACCTGGCATCCCCAGGGACACAGATGTTGGCAGCTGTTCTCCTGCCAAATGCTGCCTTTGCCATCCAGCTACTGTGCTCATCCAGACATAAAATTTGTCTGTGTTATCCTGGTGGCTTTATATTTCAAAGGTAGAGATATACATTATATCCATATTTTTCCATGGTAAGGGGGTTGGATTTTTGTTTCTCCTGATACCTGGAATGACAGCATTTCTGGAAGGTGCATTTGGCTGTTCTGTGGCATTTCAGAATTTTTTATTATTATTCTGTAGATAGCTAAGCTATGAAATGCATAATTTTTCTTTTTTAGTGCAATTCTGATATTAATGATGAAAAGATTACTGCTTCTGTCAATCGTGCTTTGTCTTGGGAAAAAAACCCTAGGGAGCTGACTTTTCCTTTAGATCATTCTGTAGGTTCATCACACCTTAGAAACCTTTACAAGTGCCTATAGTGGCATGTGCCTGACTGGGAATAACTTCACTTCTAGGAAAAATACCTCTGCAGATGTTGAATAATGTCTTATGAACCACTAACACAAGGATTAATTAAGTTTAGAAAGGACAGACATAGAGCTGATGCAGTGTTAAAAAAATGAAATAAATATTTGATGGCAATTAAGAGGCATAGCTTCCTTTTTACAGGGATTAGTTGAGCTACAGTTTTGTTAAAAGCATCCTTCAGTTTTGTTAAAAGCAATACAAACTCAATAGAAGTATCTCATCATTCGGTTTTAATTAATTATTAACCAGCAAGAGTAATCAAAATCATCAAATAAATTAATCTCTCTCCATTAAAAGCATATCAGGGTGGTTTGCAGTGGCAAACCACAGCCAGATCTGACACTTCTAAGGGAAAAAAGAGTGGCCAAAAGAAGGACAAAACAGAGCAGCTGTTTTTTTGTGGCTGGGAGAGAACAGAGGAGAACCTTTGCTGGGGAAAGCCCCAGGCTGTGCTGGGCACAAACCTGCCCTTTAGGGATAGAGCCCTGCCCTATCCCTCGGGTAGTTGCAAGTTTATCTCTGGGTCCATACATTGTTTTAAAGCTTTAGGGATATATTTTGTTTTATTTGTAGGATACAGGTTTTGGATTAAAAAAAAATCCCAAATTTTAAAAGCAAACAGTTCCCTTGGTTGGAGTTTAGAGTTAAACTATAGTTTTTTTCCTTGTGCACCTTTTTCCTTTGAGAAGTCAGGAACTGTATTTTCTGGAATTTCAGCATTGCTTCTCCTGGGTGAGGGCTGGGAGCAGGAGGTGGCTCCTGGATCTGCAGGAGTGGTGGAACCAATGGTGAGGGGAACCCCCTGGAGCAGTGCCTGTCTGCTGGGGAAGCATCCTCCTCCCATGGGGTTATGGAGCCATCCAAGCAGTTCCTGACTCCTGTGTCCTTAATTTGAGTTCTTTAAATGAAGAGGCTCCTGTGAATGCTATAAAACTGCAGTTTGAGAAATCAAGGACCAGTGGGCCCTGAGAGAAAGGCAATTCTGTCCACAAAATATGAGAGCCATGATAAGGAAGAACAAAGGACAAAAGGAAAAAAAGGCAGAAATCATGGCTAACAATTCTATGAGTAACCCACTCACTCCTCTGCGATGATTAAACATTAAACTCCCACAAGCTAAGCAAACAAAAAAAAAATCCTCTAAATTCCCCCAAGGCTTTTGTCTTTGTAGCAAGGTTTGAACTCGAGGGTAAGTGCAGCTGCATCCTGAGTTGAGTTGAGCTGTCTCTGCCCTGGAGGTGCTCTCTGGGTGAGGTGTCTGCACAGGAGCATCTGTACAGGGGTGTCTTTGTTGGGGTGTCTGTTTTGGGGTGTCCCTAGCCAGGTTGGGGTGATGAGCACTCTGTGCATAAAGCTCCTACACCATCCCTACAGATGCAGCAGTGTCAGACTTCCTGTCCCCCTGCTCCACCTTACCTGTGTGAGTTCAACTCCAAGGAGGCAGAATTGCACCTCTTTACTTTCCCCGCAAGGGAATAATCTGTGTTTGCCTCTCCTTTGCTGTTATAACCCCACAGCTTGTCCTCCTTTAGCTTCACTTCATTCCTCAGGCAGATCCCAGGCACACGCAGACTCCCTGTAGCCCCAAATTTGCCTTTTGCTACTTATCGCCTCTCTGCAACTTGAATTGTCCCAACTAACTTCAAAGAGCAGAAGGAGGTTTTAAAATCATCCCAGCTTACAAAGCAGGGAACTGAATTTACTTTTGCAGAGCCACCTTGCCAAAACAAAGACCGCAAAAGCTGCGCTCTCCTAGGTGGACTCAACCACTCAACCACTCAACTTTATCAAAGACAGGAACGGAGCAGCAGCTTCCCACACGGCTCCCTGGAGCCCAGCTTCCCTGGGGAATGCAGCACAAGCCTGCACAGGCATGCCAGGGCGAGCAGCACACAAACAAATCTTCCTTTGCAGGGTCCCACAGCGCTCTTGCTTAATGCAAAGCTCAGCTTTCCACCTCCGCTCTGCTCCGGGTTTGCCTTGCTGGAGGTAAACAGGGTCAGCAGAACCTGCTGAGGTGGGGATTCAGGGGGTTTTTAGCCTGTGGACAGCACAGGATGGTAGGGGCTGAATTTGAGGTGGTGTTATCCCAGGGGGCAGCTGGAGAAAGAGGATTGAAATCTCCGGTTGCTGACAATGGGACTTTCCCACTGGAGCATCTCCCCCACTGTCTGGGCAGCAGTGAATGCCAGGAGGGGTCTGTGAAGGAGCTATGATATGATTCCAAGGGCTACAACATGATTTTGGATATGTAAAGTAGGCAAACAGAGGTGGCCTGGCTGCACACTTGTTCACAAACACACCAGCTTTGTGAAAACACCAGGATTCATCCAGACACAAAGGTCAGAGGTGAAAAAAGGATCCCTGCTTGCTAAATTTGAAAACAGCCCTCTCCTGCAGCTCAAGTCTGTACACCATCTCTTGGAAGGGAGTGAGGCATCTGAAATCAAAATTGGAAGTATGCTATCCTGGATGATTATTTATTCAAAGCTCTGGCCAAAACAATGAGACACTCACAGTCTATGCCTGGCTAAAATAAATGGGGCTGTATCCTGGTGGGGCTGTTCCTCAGCAGAACCAAAGGTAGGGCTGGGAAATTGCATCTGGTTTTGTTATCATGTCTAATAAGTTAATTCAGCCATGTGAGAGGCTGAAAGACTTAAAATACACATAAGGGGATTTTTTTATATTTGCAATAGGCTATGTTTGTAACTGGGGAATATGATACAGTGAATGAGAGGTGACATATTAAACTCAGCTGCTTCAACAAATGCACGTGTAAATAACACTGTGCAGTGTTAAGGACTTTGTTTTAAGGAGTACAAATGTAGAGCTCTAAGGGAGTTAAAGAGTTTAACAGAGAAAAACTAAATTAAAATGGCAAAATTGGAGAGGAAAGGAGGGGAAAGGAGAAGGAAAAACAAAACAAAAACAAAAAAAGAAAGGAAATGATGGAGTAGACATAAAAACAGAGGAGATCACCAGGAAGAAAACAAAAACAGAAACTGGCCTGTCCCCTTTGAGATGGTGATTGTGAAATGAAAAAGCTTCAGTGGAACCCAAAGCGGTCACTTGGGTTCATCTCCCCTGGAGGAGCCTGCAAAGGCAGCACGACGTACCCAGAGATAGGAAAACGGTGAGTGCTGCTGCTGCTGCTGCTGGGTAATCTGTTTTCTTTCATCTGATGAAGGTCATGACTTTGATATTTTCCACCAGACTGGCCCGATTTGGGTGTCGGGCTGTTTGTTTGTTTACAGATGGAGAAATATTTCCGACATCTGTCTGCATTCTCCCAGCAGCTACCTCATGTTTCTTGCAACTTCCCAGCCTTGCCCACGGCCTGTTCTTGGAAGGTTAGTTTAGTTTGTGTTGGTTAAAACACTCTTTAGCTGAACTCACTTAACACAACACCACACTGAGGACTGTCTTAGCCTTTATGTAATGTTTTGCTAATTTTAACAAACAGGCTGAGTGGTTGGAGCCGCTGGGGTTGCTGAAGAGCCATAAAGAGATTACTCAGTCAGATATTTCTGGAAACGTCTAGATTTCTAGAAATACAGATGAAATCATACCGAGATCAGAGCACAGCTGTGCAGAGAAGAGGCAACTCATTTATCACCCCTATTGTCAAGCCCAAATTAGTCCAACACTGGTTGGAGAAGTGATGTGGTCACTTGGTTTTACAGCAGCTTGAGCAGAGAGCTGTGAGATGGGCACAAGCTGAAATCCCCTGGAGCTGGGGATTAATGAGTCCCCTGAGCCCTTGGAGCAGCTCCTGTCTCATCCCCATGTGCATCACACAGCAGGGTCAACCTGCATCTCATTTCCTGGGACATCCCTTGGGCTTACCTGGTGCAGGAAACCAAAACAGTTTGGGAAATACACAGAAACCACAAAGCCAATGCCTCGAGTGGAAATCTTGTGAAAAGCCAAGCTGTTTCTCTGTGCAGCCAAGTAATCAGGCTTACAGAGTTGTGTCTGGCCCTTATTCCCACCCCCTGTGGGGCTCCCAGCTCCTTCCCACGTCCTCCTGGCCATCCCCTGGGGCGAGCCAGGGCTGGGGGTCAGCTGCCCAGTGAGCAGGACGGCAGCCAAGGACCACGTGTCCTCTCCTCCTGTGTCCCCACACACGTCCCTCCTTCCCTACCCCCGCTGATTTTTATCATATGGGCAGCCACATCCTTGGGTTTCTTAGGCTCTTTCAGATTTGATTTTAATGAGCCAGCCAGCTCTGAATTCTGACAAAAAGTACTTTAGCCTTAACTCTGCTTTAAAATTGACTTCTGTGTAAGGAGATGTGAAAATCAATGTTTGTGAACTTTGGAGCTTATTACCTGTGCAGTTTATCTACTAATGGCCATCCCTAAATGTTTTACACTTCCTACAGTTTATCAATGTTATAATTGTGCAATTAATTGAACAGGGCTTTCATTGAATTATCCCTAGGAACAGTTTACAGTTAAACACTCAACCAACCATTACCTAAAGCTTTTACAGAAATGATTACCATAAATTTCCTTTAAAAATTGTGATTTAGTGCAAGCATACTGCCATTTTTTTAGCAAGAAAAAATAAACTTTATGTTGTAGAAATGTGCACATGGTCATTGGCAGACTGGCTCCTGACCTCAGGATTACTATGAAACATGTATTTTAAATACTGAGAAAGTAGAGAGTAAATGTATTTGCAGGAATGAAAGGCTGACCAGAATGATAAATGAATCAGGCTTAATCAGAAACAAACAGTGACCTATTCATAGCTCTTTCAAAAAGGCAAGAATTTTGCAGATGTTGTTGGGTCAAGTTATATAAAAAGACAGTTTATAACAAGCAGAATGTGTGTGCTGAAGTCAAGGGAAGTCTTCACAGACACATGTTTTTCCCATAGCTACGTGACTTTATTCCCCAGCGACATGGTTGCATTTTGATACATGCTCCTTTTCATCTCTGACCAGGGCTCCATCCCCATGGTGGAGGGATTGCTGGAGAGTGCAGTGAGAGCTTGGAGAGACATGAGAAGCTGGAGTTTTAGGCTTAATTCCCTTGAGACATCCCAATCCATGTTGGTGTGAGCCGTGCCCAGTGCCAATCAAAACCTGTGCCGTGGGCAGCACGGGGGTGGTGCTGCAGTGCCCAGATCTTGGGCAGGGTCAAACATTGCTGGGACGTATCCATGAGTGCCCCTGGGGTGCTCACAAGTGTGTGGGAAACACTTTCTTGGACAGCAGCTCGGGCTCCCATGGGCAAGGCTTCTTCTGGCTGCGAGTGAGGTTTTGAGAGCCTGGTGTTGAGAGTCCAGCAGGACTAAGGAGCTCATCAAGAGCTGGAGAGCATTTTTCTCCCGTCTCAAGTGGTGGGAGAGTCAGGCAAAGGACTGCAATTCAGCCAGCAGAGGAGCTGGGGAAGAGCCAAGATGAGTGTTTAAAGGGCTCATGAGTTGACACTGATTTGCCTTTGAAAACCCTGAGCATCTGCACTGAAGCCCAGAAGACCAGAACCCATTCACTGGCCTGGAGCCCAACACACGCTCCATTAAACCATATTTCATTTCTTCTAAATAAATAATCAGCCTCCTTTATGGCACCATAATATATCTGAGGTAGTGTCTCTGCTGCTATTGAAGTAGAAGAAGAGGGGAAGGAGATTGATAGCCAACGTTTCATGTGATGAAAGGCAGAATTAATCATAACCCAAGTACAGGATGGCACTGCTGCATCACTTCTGGCCTGAGCCTGCCTCTCTGTGTATCACCTTGTTGCACAATGTTTCATAAAACACAGAAATGTTGAAATGGAGTCATCCTGGAAAGAACTGTTTATACCAAAATTGTGGATCTGGTGGCATTAAACAAGATCCCTTGCCTTGAACCAGGCTGTGTTTTGTCCCCTCTATGGCTGCAGGAAAAGTCATACCTGCTGGGTCCAGAGGCTGCCAGAAGTTGTGCACTGAAATTTAAAGCGCAGAAGTGGGGTAGGACAAAGAAACATAGGCTGGAGGGTCAGAAAGGGCACAGAGTAGTCTGTAAACCCAGAAGGATTTAAAAAAACATTTGCACAACTGATCTAAAATAAGCTCATTCATGGTTCATGTAAAATTAGAACCCTCTTGGAAAATATTATTCAATTGAACAGAAATTAGAAAACATGTGTGGATCTGCAGGAAATTTGAGAGGTGAACACCCCCAAACTTTCTCTTCCTATAATCTAGAGCCAGGTTTTGCCATCTAAGCCCATGCCTTAATACAGTGGAAATTGCCAGTTTTCAGCAAGAACCTGCGGGTAATGGAAACGAGCTGCTGATTGAATTTACCCTTCCAATGAGCATGACAGGAGGAGAGGCTGCAGTTGCTTATTTTCATTCTGTGACAAACATGATTAATGGGCTAAATGCATAAGTCCTGGTCCAGTTTCACAACCTCCACCAGGTGCTAAAGTCACTTCATCGAGGGAGGAAACACCAGGACTGACTCAAGGGGGAAGATGAGCATGTGTGGCATGGCTTGGAAGGCTAGCCATGTTTCACCACCTACACCCAGACCTGAACCAGGATCCATATCGGAGGACTCAATCTGATTTTCAGTAATTTAAGATTCTCAGATGACTTCTGGCTAAGCATTTGGCTTGGAGAAACATCTGCAATTCCATGGCTGTGAACTTTTAGCAAAAAGGACATTTTCTTTTTAAATGAGGAAGGGGTAGCTCTAAGCACTTTGTTTTCCTGCTGTGAAGCAGACAGTTTTTATCTCTACCTGCAATCTAAGCTTTGCAGACGGGGTGAAAAGAGACTCCTGTGTAACTATTCAAAAGTCCCAGACGCACAGAGAACCACAGACATTGTCTCTTAAATAACTTTTTGCAAAAGCTGTGCAGGCGATTCACAGGTCTTCACAGGAACTCGGTGTTTTGCTGGGGAGCATAATCTTTTCTAATACTGTTAATTTTAATAAGCCCTTTCTTGTCTGGTGGTTAAACCACAGGCCTACAAGTCACAACACAGGCGTGTCGTTCCTGCTCTTCCTTGGCCTCGTGTCTCACCTCCAGCGAGACACAATTGCATTGTTACATTTTTCTGAACCTTGAGCCCTAAAATGGTGAGATATTTGCCCATCCGTGTTGCTTTGCTGAAATAACATTTGCAGAGCACTTTGGGTTGTCAGAGGAGAGACATTATTTATTAGTGTAATTTCTGATTTGGGCTACGCCCACGCAACCTGCTCGTTCATGTGGAACGGCGTCATTTCTCTGACTTCCTTTCTGTGCAAAGGCTCGGTGTTATCTGCGTTAGGAAGTGTGATTAAGGAAAGAACTATGCTTCTTTTTAAAGGTTTTTTTTAGATAGATCAACTTAACCTGTGCTTTTCCCTTCACAGAAGTGATTTTAGTTTTTGTTCTCTGAGCCGAAAACCCTGCTACAGTGAGCTACGATCCTGAGATAACAATGAGAATTTTCTATGATGGCTTGAGTCCACGTGCCACCAACATTTTCCTTGAGGTGCTAAGCCTCTCCTTTCAACACCAACGTCAGTAAAATTCAAGGGAACTCCAGTAGTTCAGAACTGAACCTTGGCTGGAACAATTCTTGTGGAGGCTGTACATGCTCGGGCATCACTTATAGGAAGGACTGGCACTGATGTACGAATATTTTATTTACAGAATCTGTGCTAATGAACTCTCTAGCTAGCTGTGACCCTGGAAACACTCTGCAGCTTCTAGAAAGTGCAAACTGAGTTAATGCTTGTGTGTGGATGTGAGGATCAAGGGGTAAAGGCTGAAGAAATCTAGCAAAACCCCATGTCAGCAGCCTGTTGAATCAGCTCTTTAAACAAGCTGCTGGATGTTGATGTAGAGTTTTGAAGCCTTATGTGCTGACAGGCCCTTGTATTTGCCTACTGATGGCAAAGGCATTATATTTCTCATCAGCTGCACAGCAATAATTGGAGACAGCATTTTTGTCACAGGCTCAATAGATGTTGCAACAAGCCCGGTGTGTTGTCTCTGTGTCTGTCACCACATTTTAAAATTCACGGACTATGCCTAACTTTTTTTTTTTTTTTGTTCCTGATATGTCATATCAGAGTCCAAGCTGTTTTATGAGCAGTAAGCATTTACTTACCAGAAATACCACATCAGCATCCTGACATAGCAGGAATAACTGTGGTTGAGCTCATCCTTTCCCAAATGCCCGTTGCAAGAGGACTGTGTCACTCCGGATTTTCGGTGAGCTGGTCAGCACCCATCTGTGTGCCTGGTTCTCTGAAGAGATAACTAATCAAATTCAGGCAAAAACCTGGGATTTGTGTGGGAAAACCAACGGCCAGATATTGCTTGGGTCAACTGGTAATTGCATTTCGGTTTGGGAGATTATAGCCCCTGGTTATGTGCAGCCTTTTTTGAGTATAAACAGAGATAAAGTTCTCTGAGATTTTCAGGAGGAGTGAAAATACTGAGTCTCATGTCAAGGTTTGCACAACGCATTTGATTTCCCTCCCATTTTTGCCATTAGTTCAAATGAATGGGATGCTCTGGAGTTTTGACCAAGAATCATGGAGTTCTGTGAAATTGCTTGATGCAGGTTAAAGCAGGATGTGTTTCTGTGAAAAGTAAAGAGATCCCATGTAGGGGTGGCCATCCCTACAGCAGCAGTGGGACACAGGCTGGAGCGGACCAGACAAACACTCTCTCTGACATCCCAAATGAGAGATGCCCACTCCAAAGCTGGACCTGGGCCAAATTATTAAATGTTTGGGTGAGAGGGAAGATCAATTCTGCTTCAAAACCTCCTCCACACTGCCTTGCTGTTCAGTTCTGAGGGCACTCTCCAAGCTGCTCCTGAGCCATCCCAGCCCTGTCTGAGCTTTTGTCTGAGTGAGAGCTGAGGCTGAGCCTGATGAAGCACCAGCAGTTCTGGAAACCCCCAAGCAGCAGCAGCAGCAGCAGCAGCTAGGCAGCACAACCTGTGTGCTGCAAAAAAACCCCTATTCACCACCATCCCAAATATTATTAATCAGCCCACAGTTTGCTCAGACAGGAAATTGTTACCGACCACTTTAATTTTACTAAACAAATGAAACCACCCCATTACTCATTCAAATCTAATAAACCGCAGCACACAGAGGAGGAAGTGAGCACTTCAAAATGGCTTGGAGAAAAGTTCTCACTTTGTTTTGCCATTTAATTAAAGCCAGGCTCTTTACAGGAAAGGGCATAATTAAATGGCAGCATGTGTACCATGATAATCTCCTCCATTGGCATCTCAACATGCAGCTGGCTACTGAAGGCAGAGAGACTCTTTGTGCTTCTCTCTACACTCCCAGAGCCTCACCTGCTCCTCAGGAAGAAAATACACTGGGTACCAGCACAGCTCTCTTCTTCATTCCTTGCTGGATGATGCAGGGCTTCATTAGGAAGGTGCCAATGAAAAAAATTTCCTCATTGCTTAATGCCTGCAGATGTTCAGAAAGAAACTTCCTGAAGATGGGCCCTGCAAATCACCTGGCAGCCGTCGATTTTATCAATGCCTTGGCATTTCCCGATCATCAGGTCTTTAAAACATAAACAAAATAGTCCAGCTTTAATATTTGCAGTCCCAGCACTAGTTCAATGTGTGATGTGATTTGTGTGCATATGTAAATATTGTCTTTGCAGGCAGAAGGCAGACAAAGCATGAATGTACTTGTACCACAGAGAGGGATTGCTGTAATTGTTTGCCTTTCTTCTCAACATCAAATTACTGCTTTAAATGAAGGGAATTTCACAAACAGGCAGAAATGCCATTTTTGCTATGGGAATTCTACTTACTCCAGCTGCACGATGAAGTTTCACCTGAGAGAAGAGCTCATAAATGGGAATTATTCCTTTGCGGTGTTTTGGCTCCCAAAAGATGATTAAAGAAGAAAAACCCAGATAATCTCAATAAAGAGCAAATATCACAAAGAAACTTAACACCCAATGTGGTTTTGTAGCACTGCAAAGGCCATGAAGGAGTTTTCAAGCACACACGAGTTTGTTCCTGTCTGTACAACACCCCCTCCTTGGGACCGTTGGCGTTTGGCACCTCCACACTCAGGGGATGGACAGTGTTTGCTGGAAGGTCCTTGCCAATTTCTTTGGTCTCTCACCTGCTTTGCCCTAGACAATCCTTAATCCAATGCAAACAGGACTAAAGTCAACAGGAAGATATATTAAAGAAGCCTGCATACTTAATAAATCCCCTATTAGTCACCATCAGAATGAACTGGTGTGTGATAAATCCTTTTTGTTACCGTGCTCCAGTCCCATGCATGGACCATGTTATCCACGTGAAACCAGCCCCTCTTCCCTTCCCCATCACAGATGTGCTGCAAAATCTGCAGCAATCAATCTGCTCTCCTTCCCATTCTTCAAAATGTTCTCCCTACCACTCTCATTAGTCTTACTTAATTTGTTTTGCTCTGTGGAAGGAATTACAGATTTGCCATCCTAGAGAACAGCTGACATTTTTACAGGAAAAGAAGTACATGATTCATAATTTTCCAGAAATCTGCACATTACATATGAAGCACACTAGGACCTTCTGAGAAGCAGGAAAAATCCTGCAACTTGTACTGTATTGTTCCTGTTTGTCTGCTTTATGTACCTGTGCAAACAGCACAACAAATCTCACAGCCAGCAAGGAAAAATTGCTGTGCCCTCTTGTGCATCATCACTCAGCTGAGAGTGGCTGCACTTTGAGGAGAAAATTATTTTAAACAGTGCCATTTTGCAATGGCATTTTCCAGTGGTGCAGATGACTGTGGAAGATCCAAGGAGGTGGAATTTTGGGCGCTGTAGGATAGGCCTTTTTCTAAGCCAGAACATGCACTAGAAATTCATAATGCAGTTCTGATTCAGTGTTCAATTTCAGTCATCCCTTCCTGATTGTTGGTTTGGTTTTGTGGGATTTTTTTCTCTTTCCTTTTTAAAGGCAGCATCCTCAGCTTTTGTTATCAGGAGCCATGGGGGGAAATGCTGTGATGAAACCAGGCTGTCACAACAAGGGTCCTGAGGAAAGCTGGCAAGAAATGCTATGGAAAGGTGCCATGGTCGAGGGGACGTTCAACTCTATCTTTTGTCATTTTGAGAGGTGAACTTGAACATGTTGTACAGAGCAGAAAAAAACCTCTGAGGTACTGGAAAAAATATTAATAATTCAATCCAGTGAGCGTTTTATGTCAGTGAACACAGTCTCAGGAGGAAGAGCTGGATGTTTTTAATAATGTACTCCTCAGAAATCTTCAGAAACTCAAAAAATTATTTATGAAGTGCGTGTGAGGACAACAGTGGTCTATCCACTAAACTAAAAAAGTCTTTCCTTCTGTCCTCTACTTTTTAGCATCACTCACAGGTACCTTATATCCCAAAAGATGTACCACAAAAACTATTTTATATGGGCGATAGGAAAGCAGAGGCTTTGCAGGGTTTCTCACACCCTTCTGGCCTTAATCAGAGCAGGACTTCAAGGCACTTTTTAGGATGCAATACCCTGCTTGGAGTGCTGCATCCAGCTCTGGGCCCTCACCACAGGCAGGGCCTGGAGCTGCTGGAGCCAGTCCAGAGGAGGCCACGGAGCTGATCAGAGGATGGAGCAGCTCTGCTGGGAGGAAAGGCTGAGAGAATTGGGATTGTTCAGCCTGGAGAAGAGGAGGCTCCAGGGAGATCTTAGAGCCTCTTCCAGTGCCTAAAAGGGCTCCAGCAGAGCTGGAGCGAGACTTTGGACAAGGCCATGGAGGGACAGGACACAGGGAATGGCTTCTACTGCCAGAGGGCAAAGTTAGATGGGATTTTGTGAAAAAATTCTTCCCTGTGAGGGTGGTGGGGCCCTGGCACAGATTGCCCAGAGCAGCTGTGGCTGCCCCTGGCTCCCTGGCAGTGCCCAAGGCCAGGCTGGACAGGGCACCCTGGGACCGTGCAAGGTGTCCCTGCCCATGGTAGGGGGTAGAACTTTAATAATTAAAGTCCCTTCCAACCCAAATAATTTTGTGATTCCGTGATTACAAAAAGCAGCAATCTGAGATTCAAGGAACAACCTCCCACATTTTCTGTGTCTGTTCTTGAAGTGATCCCTCCGGCCCCTGTAGGCTGAGGCGCTGCAGGGATTCATCCTTCAGGCCCCTCCAGCCGCAGGAGCTCCTCCAGAGCCGCCGGTCCCGCCCGATGCCACCCTCAGCCCCTGTCCCTACCCACAGCCCTGCTGGGACAGTGGCATTTCCTGCTCTGGAGCTGCACATTCCCGCTGCTTCCTCTGGAAGAACAACCCTGGAGTGAGTAAACAGCAGCAGGGAGGGAGGTCGCTCTGCAGGGCCCTTTCCCTCGGCTCGGCACAGCTCTGGAAGTCCCCGGCCCGCGGTGCCACCCGGGCGGCTCCTCGCTGGTTTTTCCCTA
>NW_005054369.1:531007-533737 GCF_000277835.1 Geospiza fortis | reverse complement strand
GGAGGGGGGACAGGACCAGCCCTGCTCTCCAGGGCTAGTTTCCCTCCGTGCAGGCTTTTGTGACATCCCTGGGCTGCAGGAGGCTTTGGAATGACCCATTCCCTGCAGGAGCTCCCCAGCAGCACAGGCAGCCGCTTGCCAGTAAAAAACCCCTCTCATACAAGCGCTGAGGTTCCTCTTCCTCCCCCAGCACCTTCCCAGAAGTTATATAAAAGGATGGTATAGCTTTGTTAAACAAAAAAACCCCAAAACACCGAGCCCTAACTTTCAGAGCATTTTTAGAATCCTTTCCAGTGTACCTCATCCTTCATGTTTGCTCCAGCCACTGTTTAAACAGTTTGTGTTTGCTCAGGCAAGGAGATTTATACCCCGGATCAGTAAATAAACCTGTCACTGTGTGCTTTCCTACAGATACTCCTACCTGATGATTGCAAAACACAGCAAGCAGGAGAAGATGACATGTGCACAAAGAAAACTGGCGTCTTTAAGGAAAAAGAGCAGGAATTACAGCTCTGGTTTGGCGTGTGGAGGCAGACACACAGGCAGTCGTGGCTGCTTAGCCCCAGGATTTAGGTTTAGAAGTGTCTCTTTGAGCAAAAATGATGTCCAAGCTGGATGATAAAATATGAATCTGGAAAGTCTGTGGGTTAGATTTCACTGAGCTTTGGCTGGAGTTGCTGGATTGAGGAGCTCTGTCTCCTCTGGCTTAGACATTACATAGCAAAGCTTGTAATTTTTCATCTCCTCTGGAATGCAATTTTGCAACTAATACTGATTCTAACTACTAGGTGCAAAGGAACTTTTTTAAAAATAAACTTTTACCTTGTCCACCTGTGTTCAGAGTAGGTCAGAGAGTGGAAGGAAGGTGCCTCTCTCTGCAGGAGAGAGGTACTGAGGGGAGCTGGGCTGCACACAGACCTGGCAGTGGCATTTCAAAGTCTTCCATCTGAAAATAGGGGCTGGTAAGGTTTAAATCACAAACACACAATAAAACCCACTTGAAATGAGTCCATGTAAACGAAGGGATTGAAAAACAGCTCTGTATCTCTGTCCTATTTCCCTTTCCAGGAAGGAACATCTCTTGGGTAACCTAAAAACAAAACAAAGTAGCAGAAAACTTTACTTAACCTCCAGCTAATTTCCTATCCGGACTAAATTTAGCAGGTTGGATTTTGTTTGGGGGATGTGCCTCCAACACAGTAAATTCAGAGATGTTGCCATTCCCCTAAAGCAACTCATGCAGTGCTCTGGTTAAAACTGGCTGAGTTAATTCCACATCACAGCATAAATTTTTAACATGAAATGTCACTTTCGGTTTAAACAGGGCAGCACAGGGGTCTGGTGGAGCTGTGGCTGAATTCTGCTCCCTGGAAAAGCCCAGCAGCAAACACACAGCAGAAAACCCACACAGCAAACAGCTGCTGGAGCTGCCTTCCAGCCACCTCTGCCTCTCAGAGAGCACGGGAGGATAAAAACTTTGTCATGAAAGCTCCTCCACGCGTGTTTTGAAACAGACAGTCCTTAATTGAAGGAAGATCAAGTCAGGGACCAGCCCAAAACACTTAGATTATTTTTCCATGAGTCAAGGGTTATACTCAAAACAAAAATTAGCCTACAAATACCAAGGCCAGGCTGGTGCACTGAGCATTTCCCAGCACAGGTCACTGCTGCCAGCCTCCTACTACAGAGAAAAAACCATCTGACAAACGACTTGGAAAGTTTCTGAAACTTTATTCACTCTGTCTCTCTTTGCCTTGCTAAAACCTTTCATTTCAGGGCTTGCATTTATTTGCACTGCCGTCAGCTTGAGGTGTAGAAATTGTGGAAGGAGCAAAAAAGGACAACAAATACATTTAGAAAGTCTGTAAAACTGGCAGCAAGTGTTTCTGCTGTGTGTTTGGGGAAGCTGGAGACCAGGATGAGGTGCTTCTCTTACCTAACTGAGAATTGCATCTTCTTTGTGGGGAGACTCTTTCCAGGGTAAGGAGATACCAGGTTACCAAACTGTCACAAAAACCATGACTAAGAAATGTCTGCTGCTCACATCAATCCTGAGATGCTGGAGGAAGAAGAGGAAGGGAAGAAATAATTTTTAAGCAAGTGGATTAAAAAAAAAAAACAACACAAAAACTTGTACAAATAAAAAGCAGCAACACCTTTATTAAAATAGTGCTTGAAGTTAATGTTTGAGCAGACACTGTCTTTGATCCCATCAAAGTGAAATGATTGAAAGGGAATGGCAAATGCACTGGCAGGTTGGCTGGAAAAGGTGATTTCAGGACACTTCCCTGCACCACATCCCCCCAGGACCCACCAGAGCCCCTGTTCCAGCCCCTGCCCAGCCTCAGCCCTGTGCATGCAGAGCTCCTGAGGCTGGTTGGTTTTCCAGCCTGGCATCCAAGGTCCTTGTTTTGTTACAGGGCAGAATCTGAATGTTTGAAATGACATAAAAAACCTTTTTGTGCTCATAAATGCAGGGGCAGAGGCTGCAACCGTGTTTTCCTGCTGTGCTGGGAGCAGCAGCACCTGGCACAGCACTGGGAAGGGGCATCTTGCTCCTGACAGGTCTGTCTTTTTTTCTTTTTGTTTCTCGTTGTTTGTGAGCAGAAGATAAAACTAAACTGCATAAACCACCCTTGTTAAACTGGACCCTTATTTTCTCCATGAACTAAAAGGTGCATTTGAGATTTTACTGCTCACACTGATGAACTGGATGTAAATGAAAAGAAA
>NW_005054369.1:493197-530951 GCF_000277835.1 Geospiza fortis | reverse complement strand
AATTCACTTTGACATTTTTTGTGGGATTTACAAACCCATTTAGCCTCTATTGGACAAATGAGACTGTGCCAGATGCAAGCCAGGGCTGAGGATGATTTAAGATTGTTTCCACTCTTACAGCAGCAGTTTCTCCTTCTGTCTCTAGCATTAACAAATAAACACAATTACAGGCAGAGGAAGAACAAAAAGTTGCTTACAGGCATGAAACAAAGCAGCAAACTTTTAGGAAGAAAAAAGGAAAAAATAGTTTTGCAGTAAGGGTTGTATTTTTCATCTGGTGACACTCAGCTCTGGCAGAGATCTGGGAAAGCTGGTTTGCAGAGCTCAGTGCAGGTGGTGTCAATGCCTTTAAAAAAAAAAGCTATGAATAATGAATAATACATAACCAAGCTTTTGTTGAGTAATTATTAATAGGAAACACACCATTTGAGATAAAGGAGACTCTTAGCTGGCAGAAGGTGGAAGGGATCACCATAACACTGAAGTTGGCCATCCGTGGGGTTTACTTGGCACTCAGCAGAAAAGGAAATGTATTTTCCCTGCTATTTCCCTGAATAGTTGAGAGTGGAGCAAATCACCATCAGCAGAAGGCAGGAGAAAAAAAAATCTGTTTCTGATGCAACTTCCCATGTTTTCAATCAGCATTTTCCATAAGCTGCCTTTTGGTGATGCATTTAAAAGTGATGTAAATGCTTGGATTGCAAAAAGTATACATAAAAATAAAGAAGCACAATAATAACATAAATAATAATAAACATAAAAATATATACATATATAGACATATGTATATACATATACACATTTTTGAAATATAGATATATATTAAAAAATGTATGTACATATGGGTTGGCTGAAGAGAGTCACTGCCATGGCTTCTGGATGAAATGGAAGAGAAAAACTAATTATTTGCTTCTTCAAGTAGCTGTGCATTTGTGGGCCCTGGAAGCACAGGTGCTGTTTTGCAAAGGGCTCATTGCAAATGAGAAATGAGCTCCAAGTCCATCATATCTCCTCCCCCACGCTGTGAAAGGTCACAGTTGGCTGAGCTCCATTGTAGCTCCTCTCAGAAAGTAGGGAAGGAGTTCAGAAGTTGTTTTTCCCACCAAAATAAAAAAAAGAAAAAGAAAGAAAAGAACAATTGTACACCATTTCCATTTTCTGAAGAGGAAATGGTGATTTGTCTCAGCCATGTCACTGCCTGGGAATTCAGCAGCCTTTGGTATTAAAGGAGTTAAGCAGCAGGTTTGCCTTAAATCTTGAGGCAAACACGTTTGAATTGCTTTTTTCCATGGTGAATAAGCATGAGTCCTTCCTAGCACCTTCTGTGTTTGAGGTGCACCCTGCCCCTGGCTTGGCTGGTTTTTGCTGAATCCCACCTCAGCTCTCACCCAAATAATGTGCCACACCTGAAAGGTGCACCCACGCTGGAAAATCTCAGCCTAAGGAAAACAAGTAAGAAATGCACTGAAATGCCCTGAAATTCCATCTGCTGAGCAGACATGAGTTCCAAGGCACCAGTTATTGTGTTCTGTGGGCTCCCTCATCCTGTGGGTCATGGTGGAAAGCCAGATGAGGATCCAGCAAATGGGTTTTGCACTGTGACCTTTTAAATCATCCCAACAGCATGGGTGCCACTGGAAAAGCCCCAGATCCTCTTTTCTTGTGAACCAAACCATACTGCAAAATTTCCCTCTGGGTCTCGTGTCCAAACATGAACCTTTTCTGTCTCCTCAGCATGAAATTCTGTATCCCAGCTGTGCTTTGGGTGAATCTTTCCCATATTTTCTATTTTTTCATATGTGAGACCTGCTGGTTTCCCTCCCTGCAGAGGATGGAGCTTGTCTGAGCACAACCCAGGCTGATTAGGGAACGAGGCTGGGCTGCCTGTGACACTTGGGTGGTTTGAGATAATCAATTCCTCACACAGGCACCAGCTATTAATGGGCTGCTTTCTGGAAACTTCTGATTCAGAGCTCCAGAGCTGTCAATAACTTATTCTGATAATTTATTTGCATGTCAAATAAACAAAATGCTGCCTGCCTCTAAATCCTCTGAAAGAACCCCAAGTGGAAACAGCATCTGAGCAGAACAGGGGGGCACTTTTGAACTTTCGATGTTCATTTCCCTCTGTCCTTCTTCCCCAAGGGAGTAATTCAGAGGAGCTGAATCTTCACACCTCCAATTCATATAAAATCAGATTATTAATAAATTGTGCTCACTGGGTGAGAGTGAGATGAGAATCATGGCAAACCTGATGGTGACGTTTAGTATCACAACTTTAAAAAGCTGTTTTCAACAGCACATTGCAGGATGCAGTTGCCAACAAGAAGACAGAACACGCAGACACCTCATTTTTGCAGGGTTTTCCACTCTGCATCAGCCATGTGATGACAGAAGTGGTTCTTATAACTATTTATTTAAGGCTTTATTATAATGCTCATGCCAGAGGGCCCTGGATTAAGATGAATTGCAAGTTTTAATCATGTCATTTCATTGTTTTTGTGGACCTGCCTTGGCGCTCGCTCATGGGCAACTGCTGGCTTTACAAAGAAAACTGTGTGAAAAGTCTGTCTTTTTCACTGCACTAACAATGGACAAACCCCCAGCTCGCAGGAGCAGTGTACATCCACTGTTCTGCACATTGTTCATGCTCTGAAAAGGAAGAGGAACGGGGCTGGGCTCCTCCAGAAATGAGACAGAAATGCCATTGAGGTCTCATTTCCTGCGCGGGGCTGGCCAGAGCTGGGCTACAGCTGGGTCGTGGTTTGTAGGAGCTGCTGCATCCTCCTGAAATCACTCACCCAGGGTGAAAAGGGCTAAGAAAGGGTCTGCTTTTAATCAGTTTAACATTCTGAGCTGGGGACAGTCCCTGTGAGGGGAGAGCAGAGATCCACTCATCTCCCCACAGTGAGGCATGGGAGTGAAACCTCAGGGACATCTCAGCATCCAGAGCAGCCCCAATGTGTCTGGGCATCCAGAGACCATCCCTGAGGTGTCCAGTGATGGTCAGCAGGGCCCTGGCCACCAGCAGCACCACATAATGCCCAGCTGGCCTTCAAACCCGCTGAAGTAATTGTTTAAAGTAGTCACAGCCAAGCAGAGTGGAAAATGTTAGAGCTGTTTTAGGTGCTGGTTGTACACACTGCCACTCACACTCATTAATCAGACTCCAGAAATGATGGATGCCTTCAAATGTTGCTGCTTGTAAGTGAAGGTTTAGGGGCTCTGGTTGTTTGACACTGGCTTTGTGCCATTTGAGGTTTTTTTTGGTGGTACATGATGATCCAGCTGCTTCCAGGGTGTGGGGCTTTCAAATCCATTCTTCCTTGCAACTAAAAATCATGGATTTATGAAAAAAAATTGCAGTTTAGCAACACTGGGCATTTATTGGGTGCTTTTATGGGACAAGAAATCATTGGTAGCTTCTCCTTTCCCCTGTGTGCTTGAATGGAGCATGGAGAGGCAGATTCATCTCTTTGTGGTTGTAAGAATATCAGTGACATTGGAAAGACTGCACTGCAAAAGCCCTCTTCACTTCCAGGAGCTATCCTGGGAGAGCAACATAATGTTCATTTCAACCAAAAGAAAGCATTCTGAACAATATTTTAGTTTATATGTATATTTTTAATATATATTGTGGTCTTTTCTGGGAAATTAATTTCCTCATCTCATCTTCCTCCTCCTTCCCTTTCACCTGAAGTGATGGACACCATGAAAGACATTTCTTGATCCCAGATGTGTTCCATTTCCTGCAGCTGAAATTGAAATCATTGCCTTCTTCATAAATACCTGCCAGGGATGGAGATGCACTACTTAACAACTTTCTGCAACTGCTTTGGTTAGAAACAAATCAATCAGAAGGATTTGAGGAGGTAGCCAGCATTTTCTAATTTGTTTCTACTGGCAGAAGTGCTGCAGTGAGGCTACATCCAAACAAATTTGGTGGCAGCATTTGCTTTATAATGACCTAAATGTCTAAATCTAACTTTAGAAAGTGACTTGCAGCAGGTTCAAGCAAGGCTTTTAGAGTTTTTATTTTCACTCCTTTAAGTGAAGAACTGGTCCATAGGGTTTGTGATTTTGGGATCCCTGGAGGGATCCTCAGCCCAGCAGAGTCCCCAGCATGTCCAGAGGAGCCCATCAGTGCTGTTTGTGCTGGACCACAAAGGGTTGGATACGCCAAGAGATGGCCCTGGATGGAGGGAAGATCTGTTTCAATACCCCACCTGACAGCACTGGACTAAAATGGGCAAAAGTGGGTGTTTAACAGAAAAATTTCAGCTGTTTTATGGTCCAGATCCTGCCTCTGGGCAGTCTCTAACTGGGCTTTAGTGCACAGGACTGCTCTGGGTTTTGTATACATATATATATACCTGATTTTTGTTTTTGCATCCAGGCTAAATAGATGTTGAAGAAAAATGCTTTATTATGTTGTATCATACACACATTAAAAAATATAAATGCATAAACAATGTCACGTTCTGGAGCTGCACAAGAAAAAGGGGTATTTTAAATATTTAAGATGCTATTCTAGAATGAAATTAGTCACATTAATAATCCTAATAAAATGTAAGATCAGTGTCCAGAGATGTAAGGGATTATTACTGTACATGATGTGAAGAAACAATTAATGAGCATGGAAATGCCTCCTGTCCCGTGTAGCTTTGGCCTTTCAGGTATTTTATTGCAGGATTTTCTTTTCTCTAAAAGTTAGTGGTAAAAACACATCTCAGGTCAAAATAGTAAATAGTGAATCACCCACAAATTCAGCTCATTTCCTATCTCTCACTGAAAAAATGTTGATTCCAGGCATGGGAGCAGAGCTGTGAGCCAAACAGTAATTTCTTTATGGTGTGGATGACTCAGAGGAAAGAATGCCTCATGGGGATAGCAGGAGAAAAAACTAAAGAACAAGGAAAAAAGTAAACTTTCTTTAAAGAAACAGGCAATCAAGTGAAGGGCAAAAGGTCAGAAAAAGCCCTCAGCTGTTTCTGTGATTCTCCTGTGATCCTCTCAGTGCCCTGCAGCTGCTCTGCCCTGGAATGCCAGGTTTGTCCCCAGGGCAGGGGCAGCCCTGGGGTGACACCAGGGCCAGGCTGAGCCCAGCCCCATCTCTGGGTTCAGAGCCCCAAATCCAACCCAAACCAGGATTGGGAACTCATTTCACACCATCCTGCCAGGCTCTGGAACAGGAGTTTTCTTCCCAGCACTGCTCCAGGTGTGAAGCCCTGGGAGCTGATCCTGCACTGGATCTCTGCTGGGACAATGATGCAGAGCAGGTACCTCTCTTTTTGGGGAGGGGAGTTTAATGTTTCAATGTTCAATCCCTCTTTAGTAACTCTACCTAATATTTAGAGTTATTAACTCTACTTAAGGATTTTGGGACCTCCAACAGCTCTTTTGTTTGTCACTCTTTCCTGATTCACAAATATGAATAAAAGCAGTTTAACCCCCTCCATAAGTTGCTTTGTGATCTCTTGATGGGCCTTTAATTATTACAAATATTCCTTGCCCTCCCTGGGAAGTGTCTCCTCCCCCAGGCAGATTTATCCAGTTGGGTGAATTGACATTCATCAAGCACATTTCGTGAAGGCTGATTGAGAAATGGAACAGAATTTCAGCTCAGCTTTCAGCAGCAATATCTCATCTCATTGCCATTCCTTTTTTTTTTTCCACAGCGATAATGAATGATTAATTTCAACAAGCATTGCTATCTACATTTACATAATTATTTATGTGCAATTAAAACATCTTGCCTGCTGTTCCAGAGTCAATATCACGTGGCCAGGAGCACAAAACAAGATAAGGAGGCAACATTAAAATGTAGAGTAGCTCGTCCCTGTGGGGTAACCATGTGCTGCTTTAATGTCACTTATTTAAAGCCATGCTCAGGACCAATTAATTTCAGTCTGTGAAGACTAAGAAAATTATTTGTGTTATCTCAGTGCAGATCATTACCCTCTCCCACGCATTTTAGGAGCTTTCAAAAAAATGTGATTC
This sequence comes from Geospiza fortis, assembly GCF_000277835.1. Taxonomy (NCBI): domain Eukaryota; kingdom Metazoa; phylum Chordata; class Aves; order Passeriformes; family Thraupidae; genus Geospiza; species Geospiza fortis. The sequence goes on along the minus strand of NW_005054369.1, from coordinate 524,951 downwards.
AGGTTCCAGCACGATATAATTTGAAGCCTGAGGCAAATTTCCTCTTCAGCACCTTTCCTGCATAGGGATGCTGCAGCAAATGGCCTGACATTTATGTACTGTGATTGCTATAAGAAATAAAGCAGATTTCTCTGATTTTCCATGAACACTTAAAATATGAAATAGAAACGTGCCTTTTGGAAGAATTATTTAAGAGCTAATTCTTGTCAGTGTAGGAAAATGCATTAAAAAATTAAAGTTTCTATTAAAAAAAAAAGCTTGAATTGGAATTGAATTAACTTCTTCCCACTCAAATTCACTTCCTAACCTGCTAAAATATAGTAGAACTGTTTCAGGAGTTGGATTTATCCCTAGGAGTTGTTTCCAGAAGGTGAAATTCACAGAGTGTAAATAATCTGCAGGAAGAAAAGACTTGTTAACAACAGATTGGCATCAATTATTTATTCCCTGTTAGCAGGCCAGGCAGAGCTGGGCCCTGTGACAGTTTCCAACCACAGCAGGTTGGGAAGCCCTGGGTGGGGAGTCAGAGCTTCCACAAACATTTGGGGAATACTGAGACTGTAAATCCGGAGTGACCTTTGCTGCTGGGGTGGGATGGAGATCAAAGGGCTGAGATTTCCCTCTGCTGCTCCCTGCTCAGGGCTGGGACAGCTGAGCTACACCTGGCCCTGAGCAGCTTCTGACAGAGCACAGGTGAGAGCCAAGTGCTCTCCCTGGCTCTGGTTTTATTTGGGTTTGGGGTGGTGATGGCCCAGAAGGAGCAGGATGACAAAGCTGTCACTTCAGAGAGCGCTGCAGCTGTGCCACTTGTGCCACCCCTTGGTGCCCCCAGCAGCTCTGGCAGCTCACTGCCCCTCACTGTGCTGCATTACAGCTTGCTGGAATGCTTGAATCCAGCAGGCTGCTTATCAAATGTCCTTATCAAAAGGATAAATGCAATAAGTCCATGCTGAGCCTTCCTAACTAGAAACTCACCGACCTCACCCACTCATCGTGTTTTCTTTCAACATGAGAAGTAATTTCTCTGTTGTACAGATCTGCCTGATTAACAGGGAGAGAAATGGCAGGTTATTTACTCGTTGGAAGGCAAACAGCTGGAGTAGGGATACCCACACCATGACCTCCCATGGGTTGTGAGGATTTTGGGACCTCCAGCAGCTGGAGGACGAGTGCAGGCCATGGCTCCCCCATTTTGGCGTGGGTAGGATGGAGGGAACTGTGGAACAGAGGTTCTGAAACAAGTTCAGGCTGCAGGAGATGGAACACCAGGAATCCTTTGCCTCATATCCAGCAGAGCCCAGGATCCCACCTGAACCCCAACAGGTTTTCCAGGCCAGAGGATGGAAATCGTCCCGGGTGTCCGTAGGCAAAAACCCTGCCAGGGACAAGGTGGGTGTGGAGGAGGCTGCTCTGAAAGTGATCAAACATGTGCAGGGATCCACTGCCAGGGGTGTTTGATGACAGCTGTGGGGAAGGAAAAGCTCCAGGTTTTCCAGTGGAAAAGGTGATGTCAGGCAGCGTGGCCTCAGGAGCTGGGAAAGCCCAGCAGGAACAGCTGAGATCTCCTGGTTCCACTCAACACTTGACATGGAAATTGGAAAACTTGGTTTGGGAAGGACAAGACAATCAGTGTCAGTAGTAACCAGCACCTCAGGAGTTGAAATAAAGGGGAGCCCCTGCAGAGGGAGGTCAGGAGGTGCCCAGCAGGCTGAGGGTGATGGTGCAGATGTGTCCTGCTGAATTAAACATCTGTTCTGGGTTTGTCTGTGATTCCAGCAGCCCACACCCGGTGCCTCCAGCACAGCAAGGGATGGTGGGACACGCACAACCCTCAAATCAGCAGAACAACAGCAAGGAGAGATGGGAGAGATGGGATGAGGGAAGGAGCCAACTCTGCCTCAGCATCAGCCCTCACTGAGGCACCTCTGAGAGATCAATGAGCTGCTCCATCACAGTTAAAGTTTTGCAGGCTACTCTTTCATTTCGAGTTAATTAACAGTAATGAGAATATTACATGGATTAGGGGGTGGCTCTTGTTTAGCAGAGCATGGACTTTGTTTGTCTATCAGGACTATTCTCATTTTACTGACTCTCAGATCCTCATTAGATATTAAAACCAGGAACCTGCAGGGGAAAAGCCCTTCATCACATTTCTACTAAGTCAGTGTTTGTGTTGTGTAGGCTATGGTACTCTCTAATTATTTCTAACTTTCATTAAATTTGAGGTTTCTTTCTTATTAAAACATAATTAACTGGATGGGATTGGAGGGAAACTATGCTTAATATCAAAAAACTGAAGGTGGAAGGGCTTAGGAACAAAAGCAGGGAGGTGAGACTGTCAATATTTTGAACCTTCTGACGAATCCCCAGACTGTTTCATTTTAAAAGGGCAGCAACAACAAACCTTCCAGAAAATCTGCTTTCATGTTTTCGTGCCCATCGTCATTGCTTTGCTGTTTGTTTGTTTTAAAATGCTCCACTCCACTGGTGGCCATGGTATGCTGGGTTACAACACAGTGTTTCCAGACATGGAAGAATGTTTATATATCTGTGGGGAAACATTTAGCTATCTTTTAAAAATAAGCTATTTCTGTATCTGGGTGTCAAAGACTGATGTTCAGTTCAGAGCCTCGTCCCATCAGCCTTCCCTCTGCTCTGGGTCACTGTGGTCAGATTTACAAGCAAGATCTGGAATTATTTTTTTATGGTTGTCCCTGTAGCTGGAAGACACCATCATGAACTTCAGAGCCTTCATGACAAGTAAACTCTCAACGATGCCAATATCACATAGAATATTTGCAGGAGTTTGAAATAGATCTGGACAAAATAGCTAAACAAAAAGAGGTTTCAATATTCTTTTTTTAAAGGGATTTTATTACAATTTGTGTTCAGTGCAAGAGTTCTTAGAGCAGAATGCATTACGCCAGTCTTACATATTGGTTTTTTTTTTTTTTTTTTTTTTTTGCCATTTCACAGTGTATTTGCTTGATTCTGCTTTCTGCAGGGGCATAAAGATGCAGTCATTCTGTGTGAGTGAAAAGCTAGAGCATAACTAGTCCAGACACCAGCCTGGTGTCTCTGCAGGAAGCAGAAATTCCAAAAGGGAGCGGGACAGAGCTCACAAGTCTGGACTCATCCCACGGGAAAGGCTGGTGTGTGCTCACAGAGCTGCTCCTGAGTGCATCCCAGGGAAACTCTGTCCTGCCTGTCCTGGGTTTGCACACAGGCACAGCTGGCAAGGGAGCAGCTTCTACCTCTGCAGACACTGACAAACCAAAAAAGAAGAGATTTAGGTTGGATGTTAGGAAGGAATTGTTCCCTGTTGGGTGCTGAGGCCTGGCACAGGTGCCCAGAGCAGCTGTGGCTGCCCCTGGATCCCTGGCAGTGCCCAAGGCCAGGTTTGGCTTGGAACACCTGGGACAGTGGGAGGTGTCCCTGCCCTCGTCAGGGAGCTGGAAAAAGACAATCTTTAATGCCCCTTCCAGCCCAAACCATTCTCTGATTCTGAATAAAACCAAACCTTCAGGCACATGGTTTGGGAGACAGCCTTTTGATTTAACTTTTACGGGGGTGCTTGTAAGCTGACCCAAGGGCAGCACAAATTTGGCTGCTTTGTGACGTTATTTTCATTGCAAGTGTTATCACCATCCTCCTAAAGAGCATGAACACCTACAAATGTATTTTAGGGTTTATTTTGTGTAGGAATGCAGCGTGCACGGGGCTCTATCTCCCTAATTCAGGGTTTGAAGTGGAGATCTTTTCACGTGCCCGGCTCCCTGGGGCTGGCGATGGGGAGCTTCCCCATCCCCAGCTCCTTCTGCAGCACTCACAGAACGGAGATTCCCCATCCCCAGCTCCTGCAGCACCCGCAGAACGGAGATTCCCCATCCCCAGCTCCTGCAGCACTCACAGAACGGAGATTCCCCATCCCCAGCTCCTGCAGCACTCGCAGAACGGAGATTCCCCATCCCCAGCTCCTGCAGCACTCCCAGGAACGGCCGGAGCTGATGGATGCAGAGGGAAGCACCGTTGGGAGGGCGGCAAAATAATGTCACACCCAAAGGAGGGGAACCTGCCATCCTGTCCCACGGGGGCTCTGGGGAACGCGGGTGGGATGGAGCCGCCTCTGGAAGGGGCTGTTTGCTGCTGGAGCAGGGCGGGGACAGGGATGGAGATGGGACAGCCAGGGATGGAGCTGGGACAGCCAAGGATGGAGCTGGGACGGGGATGGAGCTGGGACAGGGATGGAGCTGGGACAGGGACTGGGATGGAGCTGGGACAGGGACGGGGATGGGACAGGGACAAGGATGAGAGCATCATCTGTGGCTGGGGAAATTGTTGGGGCTTGGGGCATCCTCAGGGCATTGCCCACTGCCAGTGGGAGTTTAACAAACAGAATCCTGGTGTCAGTCTGGGTTCAGCACATCATTCATGCCATAAAATTCAAACCCCACAGAGAGTAAATTAATTGTCTGAAAAATTCTACAGGAGAGCTGGAGGGCTTTTTGCAAGGGCATGGAGTGACAGGACAAGAAGAAAATCTTTAAAGTGTGAACGCGGGTGGGAGGGAGCTGCCTCTGGAAGGGGCTGTTTGCTGCTGGAGCACAGAGCGGAGCTGTTCCTAAATGCCGGGTACCATCTGCTGGCCAGCGGGAGCAGTGCGGGATGGAGCGGGGACAGGGACGAGGATGGAGCTGGGACGGGGATGGAGCTGGGACAGGGACTGGGATGGAGCTGGGACAGGGACGGGGATGGGACAGGGACAAGGATGAGAGCATCATCTGTGGCTGGGGAAATTGTTGGGGCTTGGGGCATCCTCAGGGCATTGCCCACTGCCAGTGGGAGTTTAACAAACAGAATCCTGGTGTCAGTCTGGGTTCAGCACATCATTCATGCCATAAAATTCAAACCCCACAGAGAGTAAATTAATTGTCTGAAAAATTCTACAGGAGAGCTGGAGGGCTTTTTGCAAGGGCATGGAGTGACAGGACAAGAAGAAAATCTTTAAAGTGTCAGAGGGCAGGGATAGATGGGATTTTGGGAAGGAATTGTTCCCTGTGAGGGTGGCAGGCCCTGGCACAGGGTGCCCAGAGCAGCTGTGGCTGCCCCTGGATCCCTGGCAGTGCCCAAGGCCAGGCTGGACAGGGCTTGGAGCACCCTGGGACAGTGGGAGATGTCCCTGGGGTTGGAATGAGATGAGTGTCAGGTCCCTTCCAGCCCAAACCATTCTGTGACCTCATAGATTGACCTCAATCAATGGGCAAATTAATCAGCATCTCAATTTCGTGTGGGTGCCAGGGTTCACCGATTCCAAGCCCAGTTTTTGTCACCTAACACAACAAAAGCCATGTACAGAGATGCTTTATTCAGCTCAATGCCTGCAGATGTTTTTTCCCAGAGCTCTGGGCTGTCCACCAGCAGTTTGGAAGTTCCTGAAGCAGTGCTCAGTTTGAGACCTCCTCCCCCAGGGAATGTCCCCAGGCCCCAGAGCTGTCTCCACCTCTGGCCAGCAGCTACTTGCCAAGATGCAGCTTGGCAAACTCCAGATTTGCTGAAACCTGTGATGCAGAAAAAAAATGAATATTTTATATTTATAAATATAATATTTTTAAAGCATATAGAAAGATTTTCATCTCGATTTTGTAACCAAAAGTCAAAAGAAGTGAGTCTAAAAGGCCATTTTAAAGGTTAAACTGGAGTGGGGGGAGGACTCTGGTTGCTAACAGCTGTTTGCCAACAGAACATTCTCTGGCATTTTCTTTGAGGAAAGCTCAAAAGATCTTTTCACATTAGCAGTCCCCAGAATGGGTGTTAAGTTTCCTATTATTGTAAGAACAGCCTGGGAATCTCGGTGCCCTGCGTGGGAGCCAAGCACAGGCAGCAGCTGGGGAACAGTGGAGAAGTGCCCAAGAACTGCTGCCAGTTGGGAGAAAGAAAAAATTCCCAAGGAAAAAGGAGTTTTCAGAAGGAGCTTGAAGTTCAGTTGGGGTGAGGAAACATGAATAAGTGATTACTTTAGTATATGGAGGGGGAAAAAATATTTTAGTGATTCTGAGGAGACCAGAGTGACCAGGGATAGCAAAAAGGAGCTGGGGAGAGGGAAGAGCTGCAGAGCTCCAGGGCAGGACAGCTGCTCCTGCCCTCCACAATCCCTGGGCAAACAGGAGCTCTGAGCTGGGGGAGACTCTGGATGGATTCCACACCCTCAGAAGAAGGGGACTTTGATTTTTGCACAACATTGCCTCTAAAAAAACAATTTGATTTTGGTATCATCAGTAGTTATTGCCGCAATTTCATTTTTATCAGCCAGAAGAGGCAGCACACTCCAGGCCTGTTGGGTGGAATCAGTTTGGAGAACATTGGAGGCAGCTGTGAAGGAACTTAATGAGCCCAAAAAGTGACTCTGGTCCCCCTGATCAGTCACTTCTCCATTGCTGTTTGAGATCTTGCTCCATCACAGGAACAAATCACAGGCACAAATTAATGCAGTTTAAGGGCACTTAAATATTGGCAGAATGAAATTGTAGTGGCTTTGAATCTTCATTTTCAGCATTCCTGTCAATCACTGTCATTGCTGCCATTACTTTGGATGTGCAAAACCAAGTTTTTCAAATCAGAGAGATGAATAAATTGTACACAAACACAGGTGTATATTCCTGTCTGTGAGAGAAGTTTGGTTGCTGCATGCCAGGAGGTTTCTGTGCTCTGAGAATTAAAGAGAAACTAAAAGTTTAAATATTTCTGCATTGCTCCAGTTTAAATTGCCAAACAACAGGACTTCTGTATTATTTTATATAATATATATTATAGATATTTATATTTTTATGTTATTCATTTATAATATTTGTTTTCATGTGCTGCAGCAAGATAATAGAGACAAATTTGTTTGCTGTTCTCTCACTCTGGAGATGCTGTGGGGAAAGGGAAGGAAAGGGAAGGAAAGGGAAGGAAAGGGAAGGAAAGGAAAGGAAAGGAAAGGAAAGGAAAGGAAAGGAAAGGAAAGGAAAGGAAAGGAAAGGAAAGGAAAGGAAAGGAAAGGAAAGGAAAGGAAAGGAAAGGGGAAAGGGGAAAGGGGAAAGGGGAAAGGGGAAAAGAAAAGGAAAGAAAAGGAAAGAGAAAAGAAAAGCCTACAGAGGGTGATGAGTGTGATGGTGACCAGTTTGCAGCCTCCTGGCTGTGTTTCAGTTGGAGGAGCTGTGACAACTCAAAAATCAGATAAATGCTGCTCACACCCATTTGGATTTATGTGGTTATGTTAAAAAGCACCTCCCCACTCCTGTGCCAGATTCCTTCCTCCATGGCCCTGCTGTTCCTCAGCCCAGCAAGGAGTTCTGCAGATGCCCTCATGATAAGCTATGCAAAAATAGGCTCAGTCTCAAACTAATTCAGGCATTAAGATAAGCTGAGAGTCTAAAGCTTTATCTGAATCTGCTCACTGGATCCAGAGTGCACAGGTGCAGTTTCCACTGATACCTGCACACTGCAGATCAGCTCATCCCCTGCCCTGTGCTTGACATAATTAATTACCTTAAATCAAATTACTGACAAGGTGCAGATTCTCCTTCTAGTGCTGCCACTTATTATCAATTTAAAATTGTAATTACTTTTTTTTTTTTAATTCAGAAGGTCCCCAGCTTTCAGAAACAAGCTCTTTCATCCCTACAATTCAGGAAATGAGATGCTGAGAGGAGCAGACACCTTGGCAGGGGTTTCTCTTCCTGCCTGTGATGTAGTTCTGTCACTGCTCTCATTCCTGGGATAGCTTAAACCCCCCAGCAGAGCTGGACTTTAGCATGGTGTATTTGGAATTATGTGCTCCAGCTGTGTGCAGGGAACAGCTTGGGTGCAGGACTCAGGCTTTGCTGAGGAGCTGGCCCAGCCAGGGGCATTTCAGGGATGCTGAGCAGCACAGGAATGGCCTGCACAGCTCCTGCTGCCTGCCAGCCCCAGCACGGTGGAGGGAAAGTGAAAACTCCTTATGGCTGCCATCAGTGTCCCTCTGGGTGTGTCTGTGCTGTTCCTGGCCACCAGTGAGGTGATCTGACTTTTCCAGGGTTAACACCTGGGTTTGTGCAGGCTGCTGGCCTTAGAGACAATGACAAAGCTGAGACATTGCCCAGCACTCTGCTGATCAAGGTGGTCACCCCCAGCTACCTGTGCCTGGTTTGATTCCACTGAGAGAGGCAATTCCAGTTCAAGTGGGTGTGTTTGAACTATATTTTACAGTAAACAAACAAAAAAAAAGCCACAAAACAAACAGCTCCTCCTGAGAACTCCCTGAGTTCACCAGAGCCAGTGTAGCTGAAAGCTGAATTCATTTTGTCCTGTCTGGAAGCCCTGACCATGGTCTGTGAGAGCTGCAGATCCTGAATCACTCCCTCCTTCCTGGGGTGCTCACCTGCAGAGGAGAAGCTCCAGGGAGAGCTCAGAGCCCTGGCAGGGCCTGAAGGGGCTCCAGAGAGGGACTGGGGCAAGGGATGGAGGGACAGGACACAGGGAATGGCTCCCACTGCCAGAGGGCAGGGTTAGATGGGATATTGGGAATTAGGAATTGTTCCCTGTGAGGGTGGGCAGACCCTGGCACAGGTGCCCAGAGCAGCTGGGGCTGCCCCTGGATCCCTGGAAGTGCCCAAGGCCAGGCTGGATGGAGCCTGGAGCAGCCTGGGATGGTGGAAGGTGAAATTACCAGCAAAGAAATGAAGGTGATTTTTCTGCAGACACAGTAAAGAACAAGAGCACTGATGCTCAACAAAAACACCTCAAATGAGCTCTGATTTGGTTCTGCAGCCTCTTCAGGCTTTTCATGCAGAGCCAGGGGAGTCTAATCCGATTTAAAATGCATCCAAAGACTCCCAGCAGCAACCAGCAGGGAGTGGGACAGAGCTGACATCCAGACAGGCAGTGCCGGGAGGGGACCTGGAGCTGGGACAGCCCGGGACACCTGAGCGTCAGTGTCCGTCTGTCTGTCTGTCTGTCTGTCTGTCTGTCTGTCTGTCTGTCTGTCTGCAGGCACCTCCCTCCAGCCAGGGCAGCCTTCCAGGGCCACCAGCATCACTGAACATTGTCCCCCTTGCAGCCACTGCCCCCATTCCCAGCTCCTCTGCCTGACTGGGGCTCGTGGCCACCTTGATCTCAGGTACGGAAATAACAGGAATGAAAATGCTTCTGTAGGAGCTGGGCAAATCTAGAGCAAAAGTGGTTGAGACAAGAAAAATAAATGTAAAAAGAGAGCTATTTTAAGCCTGTATTTCTTGGGACCAGTGCAGCCCACAGGCCATCTGTCTCCTGGAGAGCTGCTCTGTGGGACTGGGCACAGACAGATCCTCCAGCACACCATGCCTTAGAAATCAGCCCCAAGACAGGCAGCAGTGTTTTATTTGCTGGCTCAGGACACCCATGCACGGGCAGTAATCCCCTCTTCATCCTCCTGAGGAGAGCAGCTGAAGAAGAGGTCACCAGGATTTGCCCCGAATAGCCTGGGCTCACAGTGCAGCCCGGAGCCAAGGCTTGGATAAGCATAAAAAGCTTTGGATAAGCCATATTAAAGCAAAGGTCAGATGAGATCACTCCACTCCTGATCATTCATGAGCAAAGGATTGTTCTCAGTTTCCACAAGGGAGCCTGACTTTGAGGAGATGGGTTTTGCAGGGACTGCTTCTCTCTGATGTTAACAGGACCTGTCAAACCAAAGCAGGTTTTTTCTCCCCCCTTGCTTGTCATCATCCTCAGAAAAGTCCCATCGAGGCCAGCTCTGAAAAACTTTCTAGCTGGCACAGTCTCTCATTTATCCCTAATTTATCCCTAATTTATCCCTAATTTATTATTTATTTATGAAATTACCAGCAACTGATGAAACTCTGCAAACCCCTCCTCATTTAAAGATCACCAGACATCCCTATGCTGCCATTCAGGAGAAAAATCTCCTAAATCTGGAAAAAAACCTGTTGGAAGGTGTTGGGAAGATGCTTTAGGAGAAGCTCCTCCTGTCCTAAGCCTTAGGGACAAATCTCTCCCTTTCAGCTGCTGCACAAAGCACTGCAGAGGAGCCTGGTGGGTCTCTGCTGCTCACAGCCCTGATCCCAGGAATGCTGATAAACCTCTGCCAGTGCCCCCAGGCACAGCCCAGCTCGGATGATTTCCCCAGGAACATTTTTTCCTGGCCCAGTTCACTGCCCCCACTCCTGGATTTGCTTCATCTCAGTTCCTGATTTGCTCTTTGCAGAGCCCTAATCACTGCAACAGAATATTTAACAAAACCAGACGTGTTTATCCAACATGAGGAGTCATAGCTGGCTGGGAGAATGTGGAAACAAGAGATGGAGACTGCCAAGTGCTCATGAGCACTGTTCATGGTACAGTGCAAAAAGACAGCTCCAAAAAGTGAAACTGAACCCTTAAGGACTAAAGGAGAGGAGGGCAGAGCTTGTTCTTTGCTGCTCTGGCCCAGCCACGCCTGTGGTGATGTTCACAGGGGTCTCAGGATGAGGGAAGAGATGAGGATCTGACTCCATGTTTCAGAAGGCTGATTTATTATTTTATGATATATATTATATTAAAACTATACTAAAACAATAGCAGAAAGGATTTCATCAGAAGGCTAGCTAAGAATAGAAAAAGAATGAATAACAAAGGCTTGTGACTGACCGAGACAGTCCGAGCCAGCTGGACTGTGATTGGCCATTAATTAGAAACAACCACATGAGACCAATCACAGATGCACCTGTTGCATCCCACAGCCGCAGATAATCAATGTTTACATTTTGTTCCTGAGGCCTCTCAGCTTCTCAGGAGGAAAAATCCTAAGGAGAGGATTTTTCAGAAAATATCATGGCTGCACACACCCAGCTCTCAGGGATGCAGTGCATCAGAAGCAAGGCTCAAAACATCACTGGACACTGCTGGGTGCTCATTTCCCTTCTGTGGCTGCAGATTTCTCCAAAAGTGTGTCCTGACCCCAGCTCTGCAGCCCCAGCTGTGGTTTGGATGGATCCTGTGCTACACTCAGCTCCTGGCTGGCACCAGGGAGGCAGGAACTTTGCTCTGGAGCTGCCTCATATGAGCTTTGGCCATTGGGACTTCAAATGCTCACAAAAAGTAAAATTAGAGCACAAGTTACCCTGCTGATTAAGGCAGGCAATCAGCAGAGGGTGAAGAGGAAATTCAGAGGTTATCCTCCTATTGGAAATGTCATTCCAATGACACATAAGGATGAGAATTTGAATTTAATAACTGCACACTTGTGGAGATTTTGCTTGCATTGGAAAGCCCTCAAAAAATTGTGAAAGGGTTAAAGAAAAGTTGCTAAAAGGAGATGAACATCCTCAGGATCTCAAGGATATGTTGCAAAAGCTCTCTTTAGGTTGGGAGAGCACAGGAGCAAATCCATGAATCAGAAGTTTCTTTAGGGAAAATCAGGCTCTGACCTGGCTGAAGAGAGAGCAGCCAGTCCCTCTGAGCTCCAGATCTACAGACACTGATTTTTTTCACTGGAAATTAGAAACTGAGAATGACCGACATTAAAACATGACATTGAATGTCTCCAGTGAAGGCAGCAGCAATCAGTGATTTGGACACCAGTCTTATTTTTTTGCCTGAATCTCTGCCAGTGTTCAAATACCCTCCTCCCTTGAGTGTTTGAAGGGAAAAAAATTAAAACTATTTTGGTCAGGATGAAAGGCAGGAAGTCCTGAGAGAAGGGAAATAGTTTCAAGAGAGAAATTCCTCTTCACCTGTCAAACATTATCTCACACTTGCAAGTCTTTTGGGCTTGCAGCTAAAAGGGTTTTAAGAGAAGTATTGCCTGTGGGGCTAAGTCAGGCTGCTGTACAAGTTGTAAGGAATTTAAGGAAAAGTGCACTCCTGAAGGGATTACTAGTGCTAAACATGGAAGAAAGGAGGGTTGGGTGCTAAAAAAGAGGGCAGGGTTTGATGGGACTTTGGGAAGGAATTCCTCCCTGGGAAAGGCTGTGGCTGCCCCTAGATCCCTGGCAGTGCCCAAGGCCAGGCTGGACATTGGGGCTGGAGCACCTGGGACAGTGGGAGGTGTCCCTGCCATGGCAGGGGTGGCACTGGGTGGGATTCAAGGTCCCTTCCAGCCCAAACCCTTCTGTGATTCTGTGCTGAAATGCCCAGCCCCATCCTCCCACCCTCATCCCTCTGCTTTAGTTTTGTTCCAGAAAAGTGCATCACCTGTCTCCCTTGGAAACCCATCCCTATGGCAACATGCAGGAATGTCTCCATGCAGACATGGCACAGCTTTGACAGCCCCTTCTCTTTGTCACACTTCTCATGGCACCGTCCCGAGGCTGTCGGGAGATGATGGGAGCTCGCCTCTCTCAAGACACCACTTGGAAGATTTTCCACTGAGAACTTGTTTTTTGCAGTCTTTCACTCTCCTGGCTCTTGAACTCTCAGTCTGTGTATCACAACTGTGATTTTATCTGAAAAGTGTTGCAAAAAACCCCATGTATTTGCCTTTATCAGCAAAAAGCCCTAACCCCAAATGAGATGTTTTTGACAAGACCTACTTTCCATGGAGCCACCCTGCCAAGCACGAGCTGCTTCTGTGGTTTTTCCCGATTCAATCCCACACTGGCTTTTCACTTATGGGTTTTTTTTTTCTCAGATGCTAAGAAAGTTCACCTGCACCTACACCACCAACACTGAATTTCTTGCTACACTCTTTATGGGATTAACATTGTTATCATTTTCCCCACTCTGTTGTGAGTAAATATGCCACCTCTGAGTGTATCACAAATTTTCCAATTAAAAACACCCCCTGCACTGCTGGCTGTGGGTGATAAGAGGGAGTGTATGTGCATCCTGGGCTCCAGGAATTGCATTCAGGAATTCTGATTTCAGAGGCATGAAATCCTCCCCCCAAGGGCATGTTACCAACCACAGCCAGCAGCTCTGCGCTGTGTCCTGAACATCTGCAGGTCCAGAAAGGTTGAGACCCTTTGGAGTGATGCTCACAATGAAATCTGCCACAGGTGGGCTTTCTTTGCACACAAAGACATGGTAACACAGGCTGCAAGGATGGTTTTTGTTTAACCCCTGCTGCACAGAAATGCATGACTAAAATTTCACATGAGGAAAAAAAGGTTAAAAGATAAACTGTAGTTTGTGACAGCAAGATGTACTTGAAACTTTCATCAAATTGCACAGCCAGTACTGAGATGATCTTGTCTGATCTAGATTTTCAAGGCCACAGGAATTGCTTAGAATTGCACCAAGAACAAGGGACAACTTGGTACCTTGTGCTCACTGTGGAAAAGCCAGGTGTGGAAGAACACTGACACAAATTAAATGGCAAATTCTCACTCTTACAGAGAGCTCAAGGCACTCTGCTCAGCTGTGCCCTCCTGAGAAGTCCCAGAGGCTCTGGCTGCCCTTGATAAGATCAGGAAAATAAAGGAATGCTGTTGTAGAGCCAAAACCAAGAGGATAGAAAGGAATAATGGAAATTATGATTTGGGGTTATAGATACAACTGAGATTTTCTCTCAGAAAACATGAATCTTTTTGGAAGTGAGAGAGCAGAGTGACACTCAAACCCAGCACTCACCCAACTGATAATTCCACATGAATCTACATAAATCCAGCTGATACAAGAGATGAAAAGGAAGTCCTGTCATTCTGAGTTGCAGCAGAAGGCATTTCAGCATCAGCCTCTCTGCAGCTGACATTAAGGAAGGGAGAAGGAGCCTGTGGCTGCAGCATGAATTAACCTCAGAACAACCAACTTTCTACTGCATCTGTGACTGGGAATAGCTCTGCACAGTCATGGCAACAAAAACATTAAAATATTTTCTGCAATTTAATGGAGTTTAAAAAATATTTCTTCCATTTTTTTTTTATTTCTTTGTGCTTGTCTTCCTGTCAACGCTTATGCCAAAAACCATCATGAAACCGCTCTGAAAACACCAATCCACAAAAGTTGTTCATCCTTCCTAGATATCCACATGCAGGCACACTTCAGGGTCATAACTGGACAGGGAAAATGTCCTTTTTTTGCTGTAAAAAGCAAAGCAGGGCCCGTGATGAGCTGGGAGGCACGAGTGGATGGAGGCAGTGGGAGCTGCCTGAAGATGCCAGTCCTGGCTGCCGTCAGGAATGACAGATGGTGTTTGTCAAGAGGATAGAGATTTACCTTCTTATTTTACCATGGAAATATAGCAGCAAGAACACTACCAACATCCACTATTTTATCCAACAGATTTAAGAAATATATCCCACATTAAAAGAAAAAGAACCAACAAAACAACAAAGCCCAACAGGATTCCTGAACAGAGCACCAGATGCAGCTGGAAATCCCAATTAAAAGAAGCAGTTGTGTTTACCAAGAGACAATGTCAGCCATTGCATGTAATTTATTTTCTCATTAAAGAAATGCACTGAGCACATACAGAGATTACATTCAATACAGATTTATCATTACAGAACCATAGGAAGATAAAGATACAATCAATACCTGCTTCCTGTAGCAGAAGAGATTGAAGGAACTGCTTCAAGCTGAGAATGAAATGAAAAATACTTACACCAATTTAAATGATTTTTTAATACAGATGAGACACTGGAGTCCAAATTAACATTCTCAGCCAAGATCTGCTGCATTGTTGCAATCTTTATATTCAACAGCTTTATCAGAGTGGTGCCTAGAGACTAAAAACAGGCCAAACTGCCTTGTCTGAGCCCACCTGAACAAAACCCCAGGAGAATCCAGCCAGTCTGATGATGGAAGGATCCACACTGGGGAAGAGCACAGTAAAACAAGGAGACAGCTTGGCCCCTGTGACAGCTACAAGGCAGGCAGGGGTTACACTCCGCAGGGAGGGCTCACTCATTGACCTTGCAGCAGCTCTAGAGTTTGCAACCTGAATAAAATTTTGGTCAATGTGAAAAATTCTACTACACACTACCCAGAACCGATTTTTCAAAGAATTGTACTGAAAAAAAAGTCACAACACGAAGCTAGGGGAAAAACTACTTTGCCACATATTTTGTGAGTTCCATAAATTTCATGACCTAACCTTTTTCCTACTAGGCAACTAAAACTAGAACTGGAAAGACCACTTCTACTTCAGCTACACCAGCTGGACTTTCAGCCAATCCTCTGCATGTTGTGTGCCAGGGGTTGGACCAGATCATCACAGCTGGACATTAAAATCTACAAATTTCCCTCATCTGCTTGCCAGGTGCTCCGAGTTTTGGATCAAAGGAGGTAGTGATGCACAATGCCTTCTACTGTGTGACCCCTTCTGGATCATTTACCTGGTAAAACTGCCATGAATGGGTTTATTAAAAATATTGATTTAGTCCCTCTTTACACCTCTAAAGACCTCCAAGTAATTTCATTCACTTTGCAAAATGAAAAGGATACATAAACCACCTCAACTCCATCACATCACTGAAGGGGGAGACCTGTATAGATATATACATTTACTCTCAAAGGCTGCAGTTTAGGGCAGTAGAGAATTATTTACATAACTGAAACCTCAAGAATTATAAACTCAAGTTATAATTTGCCTACAAGACAGGGATTAATCACTTGTTTTTAAAGCCAGCAGGGGAGATAGATTGAGCCTATCTTTGGATGGAGTATCAGTTCAAAAACAACTTCCAAACTCTTCTTGTTTTCTTCTTCTTCTGATGCTGTGGTAAAATTCTCAAAGGATCAGAAAAGAGAAGACTGGAAAGTGTTTTTTTCCAAGGAAATACACACACAAGCATAGAACCACTGAATGGTTTGGGTTGGAAGGGACCTTAAAGATCATCTAGCCTCCCTGCCAGGAACATATCATATACAACAGAATATATCTCCATGCATTATTCTCTTAACGACCTTCTCTCACCAGTTTGTATTAATACTAAATCATCTGTATTTCAAGTTTCCTTTTGTCCAGCATGCCAATATGCTCTGAAAGATTAACTTGCTTGCTAGAATCTTCAGTCACTTTGTGCTTGAAAATTTTAGCTTGCTTTTGACTATCTGCCAACAGTAAAAAGCATTTGGCAGCCATCTGCCCTTGACCTTACTACCAGGTTATCTGCAGCCAAGATTTTTCCTAATCCAAATTGCAGGAAAATAAGCAACAGGGCAGCATTCCTTATGCAGAGATCAAGACCTATTTAGCAGATGAAACAATTTTTATCTAAACATTTGTCAGGTCTTCCTACAGCTTTTTACCTAGTGAGATAAATGGTACATGGAGCAATGTGATTAGCAAAATATTATCATCCCTTGCTAAGAAGGCAGAGTTGTTGCTTCAGGATACTCTTTTTTTTTTTTCTTTTTCCCCCTCATGTCAGCTTCACCAAGGGGTGCCAGAGCAGAGTGAGGATGAGGAGGGGGAAGCTGCAGGAGCTGGTGACCCTGGGAGCCAGGCTCCTGGCGTTGCAGTTGTTGGAGTAGCAGCAGTGGACGCTCACCCCGGGCGCCCTCGATCCGTCGCGCCTCGCCCGCTCGCAGAAGGACCTGAACGAGCAGGACTTCATGATGCCACCTGGAACAGAGCCACAGGGAGCCCTGAGGGGCTGCAAATGGCCTCCTGCAGCCCCCCCAGCACCAGCCTGAGCACCCAGCACTGAGCAACAACCTCAGGTTTGGCTGCTCCTCACAAGAAAATGAGTACGGCCTCAACAAGGCAGCGCACCAACAGCTCCCACTTAAATAATTCTGATTTATCTTACAGGCAACTGGTGCAGCCTAAATATCTTTGGATGTGCCCAAGTGCAGGAGCTCATTAGCTTCTCTTCCATCCTAATTTCCAGCTAAGTCACTTGAGCAAAAAGTGGGCAATACTTAAAATGCTTCTTAGCTTTCCCACAGAGCGGGTGCAGCTCATTGTGGCACACCCACAAATCATTCCCAGTGGGATTTTGCGTCAGCAAAACTAGGACTGAGATTCATTAATGGGGTTTATTTTGAGAGGAGATGTTTACTTTTGGTTTTTCCTTAACTTACTCAGCACTCTTCTCCATTTCTTTCTTTTGTGACAAATGCAACAGGTGTGACACATTTGTGACACTTACTTGCTTGTCCTCTAATGACTGCACAGGCATCTGCATGGCCTGGGCACTGCTGACTTCCTTGTCTGTTGCAGTCATCATCACTAGAACCCACACAGGTGTAACACTGCAGTGCCTCACCTGGGTGGAGGGAGAAGAAACCATTTAGAATTTACAAGAAGTATTTAAAAATATTAATCTTTCTAGTATGGTTTCAAGCATACATAAAAAAAATTCCAAAAGAGCTTTGGAAAATCCAAGGAGTCTGTAAATCTTAGCAATGTTTATGTTTTAGAAATGGGTCAAATATCGATAAAAATAATAATAAAAAATCAATTATTTAGTTGTTAAAATCTGCACTTAAAATAATACAATAAACATTTGATATTCTGTAACTGCATCCATATCTTCTTGTAATGTTTTCAGAGCAGAGCCCAAATGCTGTTTTTTTCCCTCTCCATCATGATCTTTGGTCCACAGTACCATGAAAAAGCACATTGGAGACACACAAAATCTTACAATGATCCAATCTTCCTCTTCTCTTGAAGTACCAATTCAGCTGGAAAGCACAGCAGTGTATCTTGAGTTTTGCTCTTGTTTAAACACCAAGACCACACCTCAATCCTCTTTCTTTTCCTTGCCTCAAACTACATGGCATTTTCAAAGGAAGGCAAGCATGGATTTGAAAGATATTTCAAACACCACACTTGGAAGCTTGCAGAGCAGAAATTCCACCCTTGCTATCAGTGGGGACACTGAATCTGTTAGCACACACATTCATCTTTACAGAGGTGCAGTTCTGTGCTGCTAACCACACACACAAAATGACCTGAAACCAACCCAGCCCAGGAGGGGAGCCCAGAACAGCAAAGAGGCTCAGCCATGCCTGAGGTAGGAAATGCAAATGAAGTAAAAAAAGGAAAGAAAAAGGAGCTGACTTACTTTTGAGGACAAAAAGGGAGCTGACAAGAACCAGGCTGAAGACTGTCCACATCATGGAGATCCAAGAGATGCACCATTAGGCAAAGAAAGCAGTTTGTTTGCTATTAGAGCCTTAATGCTTCTCCTCCATCCCTAATCCTGTGCAGAGGATAACTTACAGGATAAAGAGGTGTTCAAGAGTGCTACTTATGGAGCTTATTCTGGCTGCACCTCTGATCACACCAACCTCAGCTCCACCAGCCCTGCAGGCAAATTCTTCCAGGAGCAGGAAATTATTCACCTTTCAGTGCCAGCCATGCTTAAAAACCATCCTCTCACCACATGGCACAGACTCTGACTCCTCCAACAGCCTCATTACATTTGCCCATGGGATTTGCTGGATCAGGGTCAGAGCATTAAATATTTTGGAGGATTAAGCCTATGCTTGAGACTTGAGTGGTCCAAATCCAACACAGAGACACACATATATATATATATTTAGAGAGACATTAAGATATAGACCTAGATATGTGCACATAAGCAGCAGACTCTTGTGACCCACAAAGTGTTCCAAGCAGTGACCCATGAAGTGCTTTCTGTGGAGGAATTAATTCCCAAGAGCATCTGGTGCTGAAATAAGCAAGTGAAGGACACAAAAGAGAGCCATACTTATCTTCAACTTTCAACGAAAAAATTTATTTACAATAAAGAATTTCATTTGTGACATGCATTTTCCTTCTTTTTTTTTTTTTTTTTTTTAGATTTTATTTTACAAATCAGCAAATGCAGATAAAGTTTACATTCCTTAAGGCAAGAGTCCCCATGCAAGTAATACATGTTTATATTAAATCCAAAAGACATCCAACATGGGAACTCATGTACAAAGGGAAGGCTAGGATCAGCAATTTGTATTTTCTTAGAGAACTTGACAATCTCCCTGATACAGGAACTTTGAGATCAACTTGCTATGAATTATACTATGAAAATGCAAACAATAGCAAGAAATTCTGATAGTCATCTTAGTACTGCATACAATTAAATCAACTTTATTTAGAAAGAAAATACAGTAGTGCATACGAAAAAGTGAAAATATAACCTGTCCACATAAATGTATGGACATCAGTGTGCCAATGGTCATATTGCACTCAGTATTGAAGTCCAGAAATTTGGTTAAAAGTTAGCTTTTCCCCATTTTGGCAATCAGTTCATCACAAATCTTTGTTAATTCTTCTATCTCTTTATTCTGGAAAATAAAATAAGAAGTATTATGAAAAGGATTGCTGCATTAAGATGAGGGGTTTTTCTAATTTTAATGCTATCTAACCAGTGGGAAAGGTGTGGGAAAATTAACTTTTCTCCAATGCTGAGAACAGGAGATCTACACATACAGATATATGTGCAGATATAGTACAACTAAGTGTTCATATTCGTAGTAGAGCTACATGCATTCAAACAAATGCTTCCTTTCTTCCAAAAACAGCTCCTCCAGTTTTAATAAATCAAATTTAGCACCAAAGCAGACAGCTTCACAGCAGTCATTCCCAGCACACCACAATAATACAGAGTGGAAATTTGTTTCTAGGCTGCACTTTTCTACTTTTTTTTCATTATTTTCACTCTGCCTTGCAGAGCTGCAAGCAAGGACGAGCTGTTCTATGCCAAAGCAAGCTCCCTTGGCTGAGCTGGAGATATAAATAGGCATTTCTTACAGACATTTTGGAATTAGCATTGGAATTACAGCTAGCACTAAAAAGGGAAACAGAACCTGAGAGAAAAACCTGAGAACTGAAACACACCAAGGCCTAGGCTGCAGAGGTGCACCCTGAGCTCTGCCCAAGGCTAAGCCAGCCCCAAACACTTGGGCTCCGATCAAACCTGGGTCCAGCTGGTGCACACAGGGGTTTTGCCTTAAAATTTGGGGAGTCCTGCTGTCCCCAAGGCCAGTGAGCTGCAGGACAATCCTCAGGCAGAGCGTGGCTCCTGGTTTATTTACCTTTTGTTCCAGTGTTCTCTCCAAGGCATCCACTTTGAGCTGCTCCTTGCGAAGGCTGGCCTGGTACGCTGCCTGCTCCTGCTGGGCCTTGCCTCTCACTTGTGCAATTTCAGCATTGGCTCTGCAAAAAACACAGGGTTTGGTCACATCTGGGTCTCCACAGGAAAGGGCAGAGGGTGCCCCAGGGTGGACAGCACCTTAGCAAATGGGGGGAGAGGGCAGGGCTGCCTTCTGCACATCATGGCTATGTTGTGAGACTTGTCCCTGAAAACTTTTCACAAATGCCTCTCTTGCTCAGCAGGGGCTGCAGAGTCTTTTCTTACTGTCTGTGTTGCTCCCTTGTGCTTCTCTCAGATATCTCTGCTGGAGTCATGAATACGACTCAGGTAGAAGTGTTTTATGGCAGTTTCCAAACCTCATCTCCAGCTCCGGGGACTGTACTATGAGTCCTGAACACAATCCCTAGAAAGGCTTAATTGGTCATTATGTGGAGATCTACAGAAATAAACTGGCTAATGGCTTCTTTCTTGATTCTCCCATGAAAATACATTGAACAAATATAAAGACATTAACTACATGTAGAAATTTAAGGTGTTCTGTATGGTCAGGAGCTGGAAGAAACACCAGCACATTGCAGAAATTCTCATTATTGCATTTCTTTCCACTGTCTATCACAGAGCAGCCTGTGCTTTGCATATTGCAGGATCAGTTTGGGATGTGAGGTCCAGCCATAGGAATCCTTCTGCAGCATGAACTCCTGAAAAAATATGTACAGTCCATGTACCAGCACTGGAAGTGTCCAAGGCCAGGCTGGACAGGGCTTGGAGCAACCTGGTCCAGTGGAAGGTGTTCCTGCCCATGGGAGGGGGTGGAACAAGATGGTTTTAGGATCCCTTCTAACCCAATCCATTCTGTGAATCCATGACTCAATTACCTGTCCAGTTTTTCCTCAGCATGAATTTTGAGTGCCTGGTACCTCTGCTCCTCCTTCTTCACTCGTGACAAATATTCCTGCGCGCACTTCTTCAACACTTCTTCATTCTTAAAAGACAAGATGACATCAAATTTAAACCAAGAGGTTAAAATGCAAGACAGGCACCTGTTTGTGGGAGTCACACACAGTTGTTTGAAGGGCTGCAGTCCAACACTGACACCCCCTGAAAGAGAATATTACACCATGCAAAGAGCCTTACAATTTTTCTGTTTGCATTTGATAGCTGGCTGCAATCCTTCACCTGAAGATTATGGTTTGGCATGCAGAACATCAGAATTAGCTGAAAACACAAGTCCTGCCTTCTGCTCAGCAGCACAGCACATTTTGGTCCACAGAATCTGCTCAGCTCTGCTCTTTAAAGGAGATGTTAAGGTGACTCACCTTCCGAAATCCCTCCAGGACTTCCTTCATCTTCTCGTATCTCCTGAAAAGATCTGCCAGGGATTTTTCCACTGAGTTCAGATCGGCCAGAGCTTGCTCCTTCTCCACTATGAGCTGCTGAACAGTGTGGTGGGAGACAGATTTCTCTCTCTGTTCATCCTCTGAAAGAAGAGAGGAGTAGAGAAAAGAGAGGTTTTCAGAAGGGTAACAGGAGTAAGTCCACTGAGTTCATGATCATCTACAGTTTCTACTACACTCTGCC
This sequence comes from Geospiza fortis, assembly GCF_000277835.1. Taxonomy (NCBI): domain Eukaryota; kingdom Metazoa; phylum Chordata; class Aves; order Passeriformes; family Thraupidae; genus Geospiza; species Geospiza fortis. The sequence goes on along the minus strand of NW_005054369.1, from coordinate 503,391 downwards.
CTGTTTGTGTATTAGTAAATTTACAGGATCCAGAAAAGTCAGATTTTTAGACACAAGCCTGTTTTGGAAAACAGTTGCTAAACACAGTGATATTTAAATATTTTGATGTTGGGGGAAAATGTGAATGTATCTCTGTACTGCTGATTTCTTCACTCTGAACTCAGCTGTTCCCATGAAAAGGCAGGTGTTGGATTTCCCCTGAAGATGCACTAGCTGAAGGAAAGGACATTGATGCACATTCCTAGCACTGGCCACAAGTTATCTGCCATTGATGATAAATGCCTGAAATCTCCTGGCACCTTCTAGTCCTGCACAAACAAGGCACTTTGTTCAGTGGAATTCAATTCTTCCCTTGGAAAAGCAGTGTTTTACCAGCTCTCAGGATTGCTGGAGCAAGTGGCAGAAAGGAAATCTAACATCAGACAGACTTCCTAAGTGTAAAAAAAACTGCAAAAAACATCTGCCAAGCTCCTCTTGTGTATAGCTAAATTTCAGCCAGGGGTGGTGGGAAGAACATAACAGAAATACAAATCCATATGGAGGAGGTATTTTCAAGGGAATTGACCTCATAATAAGTTGGAATATCCACATAACACTGGAAGAAAAGGTCTGGCATTGTCTTCCAAAATGATGCATTGTTTCCTTCAGTCCTAATCTATGATTCTTGTGCCCATGTTTTAAGGGGTACTTAGCACGATACTGAAAGGAAAACCCACCCACAAAACACAGCAGTTTTATATTACCATTTTCCTTGGTTTATGATAGAAACTAAAACAAGGTTAAAAGTTCTCCTGTGGAAAAAGCATGGGCCATTTCACAATGTGCAACTTTTCATTTGGGCCTTCATATTTGGAAACATAAAGAACTAAACAAGTTTGGGGTTTTTATTTGAATAGAAGATTTCATCTGAATTATTTATAGAGCTGGTCAGCTCCAAAATGCCAAAGCTGATACTGTCAATTCCCAAACTGAGATTTGTCTCTTCCTTTTGCATATTCCATCCAAAAAATACACATTTTTGTTGGCTTGACCAAGGCCAGAGCAGAGATGATGCCACACTGTGCATCAGCTCCTGGGCTCCTCTGCTCACCCCTGACAGCACCTGGCTGGGGCAGAGCCTGACCTGAGCTTATTTTGCTCTGTGTGATACAGAAGATGAAAAGAACCAGAGAAGTTCTCAGGACCTGCTTGTAACACCTTCATTTTACTGGTGAACAAACACCTTTGACATGGCAGAGAAGCCCAGAGCCCTGTAATACAACATAACTTGGATATATTTAACACTTTATTAAAAAGAAACATTCTTTTCTGTTTTGCTTTCTTAGAGACACCCTGTATTCCTCTCTAATGTCAAAAGTAATGTGTTCTCAATTAAAACAAAAAAAAATTGTTGTCTTGTTTATTTTTCTAAAGCTCAGAGGTTGTCTCCTTGTGTTCCAGCACTAGATTTGTTTCATTATGCTGGAGATTACACCCTGCCTAGATAATTCCAAACCCTTTCCTGGCAGGATCCTGTTCTCTGTCACTGCAACTCCATGGGCAAGAGATCCATTGCATCCTCATCCAAAATATTTTAATGCATTTAATATCACATCCCTACTTTTTGTGAGACTGTTATCTGAGGTATTTTAGCCACTTCCCTAGTTGTTTCCAGAGTGATCAGGAAGTTAATAATTCATGTCACACTCCCTCACAACTACTGAGCTCCTCCTCTTCCTCCCAGCACATCGTGGGGCCTCCTCTCTCCCCAGCTGGATCAGCTCCTCCAACACTCAACCCCCAGCACCATTTAAACTCACTCATGGGAAACTGGGGCAAATGCTACAGAATCCCAGAATGGTTTGGGCTGGAAGGTATCTTAAAGCTCATTTAATTTCACCCCCCTGCCATGGGCAGGGACACCTCCCACTGGACCAGGCTGCTCCAAGCCCATCCAAGTGATGCTCCCAAACCAAAGTGGTTAAATACAACAACAGGCAGAAACTTGGCTTGAGGGGGACTAGAGTTTTATGTGATACTTTCATAAAATCACAGAATGGTTTGGGTTGGAAAGGATCTTGTATTTTCTAAGACTATGATTTAGTGTCAATAAAATGTGCTAAGTCAAATCGTAGATAAGCGGCTACACATCCTTAATTCTAAATACATTTACGAGGTTATGTGATCAAAATATTTGAATTAAATGACTTCCACATCTGCAACACACCCTGCCCAGGGCTCACCAACAATCACAGCAGTATGCTCAGGACTAACACTATCCAAATTGACAGAATCAGAGCAGCACCACGGCAGATCCGCTTTCAGGCTCAGCTCACTACTACTCACGCGACTTAATGGGAATGCAGCAAACAGAGAACAAAAGCAAAAGAAACTAAAGATGCAAAATGCTGGTGTGAAAGTCGGTGAAAAGCTTTACTTACCAGGCTTGCCTGTTTTGTTTTTGCAAGCAAATAGCAAGAAGCAACGAAAACGGAAGCAAAATAGAAAAATCGGGAATTGTTAGGAAAGCAGCAAATAAGTAATGCAACAACCTGTAATGCACAAAGCATAACATCTGTTTGTTTTTCACAAGGAGAATCTCATCATGTATTCAAATGTAAAGTAATAAAAAAAAATCTCATAATGCAAAATCTCACAATGTAAATCTCACAAATTTCATCATGTATTCAAATGTAAAAATAAGGATACATTTTTAACAGGAAAAAAACCCTAAAACAACAAATCAACATTAGAAAGCTGTCAGTGAAAAGGAATTGGGGTGGGATTTTGGCTGTGAGCCAGGTGTGTGGAGGGTGCAGGAACACTGGGGTCACCCAGGCTCTGCTCCCTGGCTGGCAGAGCAAACAGCACCAAGCACAAAGCAGCAGCACAGCCTGGAAAGCCTGGTCTTTCCTCTCCCCCACTCCTCAGGGTAAACTAAAATGTGTTAGGGGTTGAGGCAAGTGTAAGGAAAAAAAAAAAGAGAAAAAAAGATAAAAGCACAAGTAAAAAAATACACCAAGTGACACCAAACAGGGATCTCCACACTGCTAGCTTGCACAGTGTGGCATGAAGTAATCACAGCAGCTAAGCTGGGTAATTTTGGGTTCCATATATGTGTGACAGCAAATACTGAACCTTCCACAGCCCTTGGAATCAAAGGCAATTGCAGTTTGCAATGCACATTTTTCAGTGCCTTTACAAGCAAACACAGGCAGTCATATATTGTTAATATGGGACATTTTCAGTACTCATTATGCACACACCAGCCTACAAAAAGCTCAGCAGGACCTATCAACCTCACTGAATATTCATCAAAGGGATTGGTGAAATTGGTTTATGTGCAGTGCCCTTCTAACAGGGCTGTATAAATAGTTCAGAAGGGTTAAATGATGAACAGAAACAGCACAGGCATTTCTTTTGTTAAGATGCATATTCTCCTTTAGCACTGAGGCATCACTAACAGGTCACTGAAGTACATGCAAATAACAAACACACATTTTCCTCCACATGTGGCATTCGGATGAGTGAATTCCTTTATCAGAAGGGACAGCAATTTACAAGAAATGGCATGACAAAGTGGGACAATTAGATAAAAAATTTACATTAAATGCAGGGAGAAGCCTCACATTTAACGTTTTACCATGCTGTAGGATTTGCATACTGCTCTAATTAACACAGAAAGGATGTTTTCTGTGCAGCTGTTGTTGGTCCAGTTCCTTTGCAAACGGACAGCAAATCAAATTACTTATAGCCACAGCCCTTAAATACTCACCACAGAGTATCTGAGAGGCTCTGATACTCTGAATCTGAAGTTTAAAGAGCTATTTACTCATAGTCAATGGCCCAATACTTACTGAACCTTCATTTCTTTACAGCAAGAAGAAGTGGCAGTGGTGGAATGCACCATGTACACCAAGGCCGTGCCTCTGCCCCAGGATTCCTATTCTGTATCTTACTGTTGCACTGCAGTCTCAAAATCTGATTTTTTAAAATCTGTTTCTCAAAAATAGAATTTGAATTATCTATTGTTAACTGTATGCATAGCTTGAGGAAAAATGGACAGGTCTTTTGTGTGTCTGTAGCACTGGCCAGGTTCAGGGTGGAAGCCACACCAGGGTATGCAAACCAAAATGAAATAAGTTCTTTGCACACTCTGGTCACTCCTGCTTGAACACCTGAATGATGACAGTGACACACACCACGTCAGAAGGCAGCACATTGGCTCAGTTGTACATACAAAAGGCAATGGAGGCATAACACCAGAGAGAATGAACCCTGGCACATTATTGGTGTTTATTATTCATTATTATATGTATTTCGTTAATTTATTTGTTATAGTTGTCATTACCATAAAATTTATTTGCAGGTGCATTTTACCCTTCACTTGAAATGAGGCTGGGATGTCTCCCAATGGCCAAGAAATCCAGGAAGGCAGCAAAAGCACCAGACACTGATGCTCTTCTGAGCAACTCTGACCTTGGAGATCCCAAAATTCCCCTCAGCCATTTGCCTTTCTGGGAAACAACTGGAGCTGAAGCAGTACAAGGCAGCCCAAGCCACTGGTGCTTGTGCCTGCTATAGCCAGACTAATAAAAAGAGCTTTAGAAATCTTAGAGGGGCTTTAAAATCACATCCCAGGGGCCAGACCTCACGTGCTGAGGAACCACACGAGCCCTGCAACCTTTGGGTCTGAAGCGCAACTGAGGGTAGAGGTTTTTATCTGTGAGACATGCTGTCAGCAAAGGTGTTTTCTAATTACTGAGAGGCAAAACTTGTCACAATTTAGACTTAAAAGGAGACCTCTGTGTCAGTAAGTAACTGGGGGCGGGGGGTGTGGATTGGGCACTGGAAGGTCCCAGCTGGGATTGGAGTTAATCTTGGTTTTGGTCTGATCGATGCACTTAGCGCAGATAATCCCTGCTGCTGTGAAGAGCTAACTTTGGTATCTGCTTTTACACAGCTGTGAGCTGATGCCTAAGGGGTTTTTAGGTCACTGAAAGTCTCTCCTGGAGAAACTCAAGAATTTGAACTCGTTTCCTACGGGCTCCGCTGCAGAAGGGAAAGCCCTGAGCTTCCTGTGTTACCTGAACTGCCCGGGGGCTGCTGGCTGTGAGACGAGGCCCTGACTTTTCCTTTTCTGGTGTCCTCAGATGCATTCACAATTCCCTGCAGCATCAGCAGATGCAGCCAGCATCAAAATGAAGCCCACAGACTTCAACCAGGGAGCACCTTTCACAGCAGGAACACCTACCTATCATCTGAGCAATCGTCTTCTCATATTCCGAAACTATTTTTCTGTAAGAGGGGAAAACAAAAAAAAGAAAAACTTTTGGCAAACAACATCATTGCTCATGCTTACTTAGCAAATAACACTATCAGAAACTGAACTGTGGTGCTTTTAAGAGATACAGAACCCCATCACACTTTTATATGTTCTTTATTGCCCAAATAACAAATAAAACTGACAATTTTAAAACTGCACCTGATTTTCAACTCTCCATGGGAATCAATAAAGGTGAGGGGAGGAAGAAGAGATTGCTTTGAAACAGATTCTGCTTTTTGAAACATCACCCATTATGATCATGAACATAATCACACTGGCCTAACTCAATAATTACAAAGAGCCTAATTTTTCCATTACTTTCTCCCCTCTTCTCCAAATTTGTGTTGGTTTGTTTTTAATATAAACTTCAAGTAAACTTATAATTGGTATCAAGTAAAACTAACAGGAGTAGTGTTGGCTATCACCCAAAATGTATCTCATCTTCTAAATGAATCTTCTTATGCTTAAATGATTCACCACCACTTAAAAGAACAAGATCAAAATATTCAACTATGTAGCACAAAATCCATCACGTCCCATTTCCCAAATCTGTTTTTGAAGCAGAGGTGGCAAAATTCTACTTTTAAGACTGTTTTATTTCGTATACTCACGGTAGGCTTTGAATTTCCTTCTTGAAAAGAGGTTAGCCAAAATAAGCAGATTAAATGTGATTTAGAAAGATGATCCATCCCTTCCCAGAGCCAAATAAAGCTAATGAAATGAGACTAGCTTGATCTGTGCTTTGATTCATGAGCCACGCAGGACCGTCTACAAAAAACAAAATTACCCCACACTTCATCAGAAGTGGATATTCCAAGAAGCTCACTGGAGTTGGAATACACCTCTTTTGAAGTTCACTTTCACTTGCTCCATTTTTAGAGCTCTGCTGCAGTTGGTGAGGCTACAGAAAGGATGTGCGAATAAAAGTCAGTAAGGAAAGGAGAAACTTGCAGAGCTCCCCAAAAACAACTATAGTAACTCCAGAACTGCCTCAAATCTGAATCATAGATAGAACCCAGAGCCCTGAGAAGGTCACCTGGCCCTAAGGTCAGCAGCATCTCCCCTGGTCCTGCAGAACACTCAGAGAGCAGGGACTCTAACCCCAGCACTGGGATTTTTCCTTTCAACCATAAATGACACTTTGGAGAGCAAAGATAACAGCAAGGGTTTTGCCCTAAAAGGAAGGGTTTGGTTTCATGTCCAAAGCAGATTACCTGAAAAGCCTGCTGTAAGCAATGAGGATTTTAAAGCTTTGTCATGTCCCTGTGACACAAGGCACCTTTGGGAAGTTTTATCATCCAAGAAGCAGCAGCCAAGGACTCAGGGTACTCGGGGTAAGGAACACAACATTATAACACTGCAGCACTTTCCAGGGAAGGATTTGCTCCAGATTCATGTCAAAGGCCTCTTTCAGTCCAGCAGCCTAAATAATGGTCATTACAGCTGGGGAACCAAAGGATGCTGCCACACCATCCCTCTTTGGGAGGGCACATCTTAACCCCAGGCTGACACATTACTTAGGCTATTTGAGACAGTCTATTCACTGACTGCACATTTGGAAGGCATAAAACCACCAGAATCTCAGGCTACAAAGGGTCTCAGAGGTCATCTGCTTGACTCCCCTTACAGAGTCATGATCAATCAGATCTCCAAAAAACCATAATTAAGTATTTTTTGCCTGCCTCTGGTTAGACTCTTGGATTATGGTAAGCCCACTGTGGTTCAGCTCTTTGATAGCTACTGCATTATTAAACCTCTCATTCTGGCTTCTGTTCTCTGGAGTGGAATTTCCTCCAAGTGATATTTCCTGGTAATTTAGATGAATTCAGGATGTTCCAGCTACCCTATGCAGGACATGGGTACAGGAGCATTGCTTTTCCTCCTCTGGGAAGTGATGCTTTTGTGCTTGCAGCTCTAAATAATCCCTTCACTTCCTGCTTATCATTATGTCATATCTCATTGCTGCATCTCTAATTTACCACACATGGACTGCTTGAACACTTCAACTTCCAAGAGAAATCTTATCTTGGTGCACATATGTGTATTTATCATTTTGTGACAATATTAGCCAGATTTTTTTCCTTTCATCCACACATTCCAGGCATGTGCCTGTGGGAGATCTGGCTTGGTTATTGTGGTTTTTTTTTAAAAATCAGATTTTCTGGAGGGTGGAGACATACACAAGCAAATTACTGTGTGGAAGATGAAGGTGCAGAACTACAGAGCGCCAGCTGCTCTGTGTCACCCCTGGCTCTCCTTCCATCAGGGAAAAGGCTGGCAGTGCCCACTGGCAGCCAGCAGACACGTGCACCCCGACACAGAACAGACCAAGCACCACACTTGAGTGTGAGCTGCACACTGAGACATTCCTCACAATCCCTCATTTTGTTCCCTCCTTGTTTGGCTCCCTGGGTTTGACTGCTCACAGCCACTCCGTTCTGTTGCTCCTCATTAAGCATTTCAGGGCTATGCCAGGGCTTTGTTCCCCATCCCAGCAGAGCACAAGGGAGGTGAGAGAACTCAGCTGGGCACTGGGAGGTGGCAAAAAAGAAATAAAGAGGCTGCCCTTGCCTTTTGCAGATGCTTCTCTTAAGATGCTTTGGCTCAGAGCCCCGTGCTGCTGCTATTCCAATCTGCCATGTGCAATTCCTGGCATCCATGCAAGCGTTTGTGGAGCTCTGCATTGCAGCTCCCTTCTACTCTCCCTCCCTAAGCACAGTTTTCCTGGATATAAGTGATTGCTTATGTAGGTCATCACTAGATACAGAGTTTAGCTTTAAATCACTGAAACTCTTCATATTGGGAAGAAGCTGGTGCTAGAACAGAAGGGATTTTAAAGAAAATTCAGTCTTGGAAGTGACTGTATAAATTATTACTTTAAGGAGAGATGCTAAAATAATGTGACAGTCTCCGTTTCTTTATGAGTTATGAGGGGGGACCATTTTTGTTTGGTTTTTGAAGGTAGAAAATAATAAGCTTTAAAGACTCCATGAAGTATTTTATACACTCTCTTTTGCAATTGATGGCTTTCTCAGACTCAGATCAGTGAGCAAGGCAAGCTCATTGTTTTGTCCTCCTTATGGTCCCACCAACTGAAAAAAAAAGCTGAAAGCTTGAAAGGTTTCTCAACTGACTGAATGGAAGGCATCAGTGCTTCTTTGAGCAGCACTGCTCACATCATCCACTACAGGGATTTTGTTGTCATCCTTGCAAGTGGTAGGACCTGGGCTGGAAAGGAGGGTCAAACCATGTTCCAGTGTACAGATATTTAATGTAACAGAGGCAGGATGACACAGAAATAGAACAGATACAACCAGAACAAACTGAAAAGCTCTGGGTCCTTCTGTCAGCTCTCAAAGGGAACAAGAGAGCAAAAGCCAAGAGAACTATTGCTTAACTAAAATCAACCTTAGTGTGTGCAGTAATTAAAAAATCATAGTTCAAAGAAAAGGGTGTAGAATCTCCCTAAAAGCCAACATTGATAGTCCAGAATGGTTCCTTTGCAAGAAATGCTTTTCTATTGACACTGGTTTGATTTCTATTGTTGAACAACCTTACAATAATGTCCTGGAGGCAGCCTGTACTACTGCAAACCTGCATGTTCTTCCCTACATTCCTTCCTTTTTCCAAGCAGAACTAGAAGTGAATTTAATGTGCATTTAATGTGCAGCCCTCTGCCAGCTCTGCAGCAACTCACACAGTCTGCAACAAGAACCTCACGATGCAATCCTAGTGAGAATTCACACACAAACCAGAGGAACTCCTTCCCTGGCATTAACCTGGAGTAAAACCTCCCTTATCTCAGTATTCTGAGGGTGTGAATGAGATCAGCAACACAAAACTTTTCAATGATTACCCTGAACAGTGGTGCCCACCATACAGAGAAAAGACAAAGGATCAGTTCAGGATCAGTGCAAAGCCTTAAGTTAAAAATAAAACTAAACAAAACAATTGTATGAGCATGGTACTCTGTTGTCAGGCTGAGATGAGGCTCTCTGACACGGTGATCAAGTTAATAACCCACCTCATTTCCATCACTTCCCTTCTGCTTTCTTCATATTTCTCTTTCCACTCAGATACTTCCCTTTCCTTGGCCACAATCTGAAACAGAAAACAAAGGGAAAAAACCCCACTGGATTATATCCATTTTTTCATTGCTATTGCTAGCCACCCTGATATGATACATAGCCTGGTAAAATACATAATTTTATTCCTATTTCAAGCAGCTTACCATTTTTATATAATTATATAGCAATGTCAAGATGCACAGTGTACACCTCAGGTTTAAAACCATAAAGATTTCATATCATATCTGCTTTTCACATCTGTAAAGCAAGTTAAATCTGCAGTGGAGCACCTTTTCCTTTAGCGTGGCTGAGGATGGCTCCAAGAACAGAACAAGTGATCACATTTGAGAGAAGACAGGCAAGAAGGCAACAACAAGGGGCAGGTTTTTCCTTTCCCAAGTTGTGGAAACAGTTACCTCTGCCCTGGCCAGCCGTAGTGCAGAGTCCAGGTCCTGCTGGGGGTAGAGCAGAGCCGTGGTGCTTTCTGCATCTGAGGCGCCGATGCGGGAGTACAGAGCACTTTTGGAGATGGAAACATCTGCTGGGATAGCAGGTTCTCTCTGTGGGTTTGTTTTTTGAAATACAAAGAAACAAACCATTAAATAAGTGTTTAGCTCATGGGTTTTCTGGGTGTGGTGCTAGGACTAGAGTTCTGTACATCTCTAAGTTAAAACACAGACAAGGAGCTCTGAATTCAGCAATCATAAAATATACATTTAAGATCCATAAGAAGCACCAGGAGGGTCATGTTACCTTAACAGAGAGAAAATAAAGGCAGCACTTTGTTATCAATATTTTAAAGTCTTATCTTAGAAAATGTAC
>NW_005054369.1:449884-493132 GCF_000277835.1 Geospiza fortis | reverse complement strand
TTTAAGGGGAATTCTGTTTCCATAAAAATAAATCAAGAAACCAGACGCAAGAGGACAGCTCACTTTCTTAGGTCTGGCCTGTCAATACATGGCATCTGTCATAAAGAATACCACAGAAAAAGTGTGACTGTGCAGGTGACACTGCTGCCCCACGGGTGTCCAGCATGCGATTAGTCAGTTAAATGAGGCTTTTTTTGCAGTTGTCAATTTTGCTCATGTCAGCAGCCTGGATTAAAAAAGGGAGAGCAGCATGTGAAATGAGGAGAGCAAAGAACAGGAACGTGACACTGAGATGCAGGAGATGTCTCACAAACAACTCTCGCCGCAAACAACCCACAAGAAAACTGAGGAGATTCCAAAGGATAGCCCACAGAACCCAGAATGGTTTGGGATGGAAGAGACCCTAAATCCCACCCAGTGCCACCCTGCCATGGCAGGGACACCTTCCACTGTCCCAGGCTACTCCAAGCCCTGTCCAGCCTGGCCATGGGCCTGCCAGGGATCCAGGGGCAGCCACAGCTGCTCTGGGCACTGCCAAGCCCCCACCAAGGGCTGGACCATGAGTGGGAAGGAAAGTCAGGTTGATCAATGCCTTCTTCCATTCACTGCTGGAAATGGATATTCAAATCCTGTTTTCCTTGCTGCTGAAAAGGGGATAATGTATTTTCCCAGTTTACCTGTTAACTTTGTGCATAAAACAATGTATTCTGTTCCTTCAAGTTCATTAATGCTGTACCTAAGTCTTTAGGCTTTATCTGCAATAATTAAGAGTAGTAATCAAGAGTATTTCAATTATTTTTTTACATAAAAGAGAAAATAATTATTTTCTTGTATTTTGTTGTAAAAGAGGGTGGTGTGGCTTTGTTTTAGTTGTTTTGTTTGCATTTTTTAAAAAGAAAATAGCAGAGTCACGCTCTAGTGACTGAAGCACAGGGACGTGAAAGGAGTAGATAATGTCTGGATCAAGGTTCAGTCCTCATTAATTTCAACATCACATATTCTTGCCTCAACACTGGTAAAGAAAATTTTGCCAGATGCTATTCCATAAAACATTCACTTCCTCACAGTTCTTCTCACGCTGCCCAGCATCACAGAAAGCATCCAAAGCCACTGTTAATTTTGTTGTAATCCCTTGTGAGTTCCTGTATCACACCTGACTGAAGAAGCTGTATTAAAAACTGCACAAAATGCACACAGGACCAGATGTTCTGGATATCACATCTGTAAAGAGCATGAAGAAACACTAACAACATTAAAAGACTAGGCAAGAAAATTTAATTACAACAAGAATAACCTAAACAGTACTTACAGAACACCTCACTGCATCTTCATTTACAGGAGACTCTCACTAATTTGCTTGGTATTTTTTGTTTTTACACCTAGGAGTCAATTGACTCTTCTAGGATTTATGGAGCAGGCTATCCCTTCTCTGGTTTTGCTACCTTTAACATGAACACCCCAAATAATGATCAATTCCAGCAGAATTAGGAGGTGCAAGCTCAAACTCGGTGGATTTTCGTACCAGAAGAAAAACCGTTCCAAGATCTGTCAAAACGGCATAGCCTGTGCTCTTAAAAGTATCTCCCAATGTAAAACAACTACATAGGAAAAAAATACACCTAGGACACAAGCTCAGACACCTCTGTATATGCATAAATACAAAAAAAGGTTCTTTACTCCCTCCTTAATCAAAAAGTAGGAATAACTGAGAGATAAAAGAGAGCCATTAGATCATCAAAGCTGTCCTCCAAAGAAAGGCCACCGCTCAGATCGATCTGTTGAACTCCATCTGTCACATTTCAAAAGCCTCCTGCAGCTTAATTTGCTGGATCTCATAAAGAGATAGCTGGAAAATATTCATCGTGCCAAGAAGAAACACAAACGTTTTTCAAGCTCATATAAAAACATGTCAAAGTAACTGCTGGGAGGATGACAATTTTTAAAGAAAAAGATATTTAAAGCATTTAATATGTACTTATAGGTATTTTTATATAGTGCACAACAGATCATTAATACACTTATGTTTTCTCTAGCTCTCTTTGCATTTGATGAAATTGTACAAAACAACAGCAATAATGACATGCAGAACAGCTTAAAATTTCCAAAAAAATGACCATAAAAACTCTTGGAGTTTAACCACTGAGTAGAGATGCTTGTAGCAGTGGTCCAACCAGTGTTGCCCTAACTCTGGAAACACCCTGCCCAAGTCACAGCTGGGCTCTCTGGCAGGACTAACCAGTAAAAGTCATCATGGTTTTGCTTCAAAAGCCAGTTTTACACAGGTCCTAACTGATGCATAACTCAGTAACTGTTATTTGCTGCCTGTAAAATATTCCTACCCTGAGAAAATAACAGCACCTGACCAACAGGATGATGGTATTACCCAAAATAACCCAATAATAATGCTTTAACACCTAATTGCTGAGAAGGTAAGCAGTTAATTGGGGTAATAATCATCACAGGGATTTGTAAGTCACTAAACCTCACTCAGAAAGATTAGAGTCTTCAGGGGAATTACTACAAAATGTAGGTCACTGCAATCTTAGTGTAAATATCTGAGAGCTCAACACACTTCTCTTCCCAGCACCTTTCACAGAATATCTGACCAGAAGGGAAACAAATGCACATCTATTAACCAGCTGCAGTTATCTCACTTCCAGGAGGTCAGAGAGGAAGAAAATAGAGAAATGGAAGGAAAATGAAATCTAGTTTTTATCACAGCAGTTAGAGGAACGTGTGTTTAGCCCTGCTGGAAATGAGGCTGCCCTTTCCAAGCCCTTGAAATGCTGCCTGGGTGTGCATGGAATGATGGACTCTTCTGATTGATGTGTGAGCAGACAGGTCAATGCAGGCAAACGGAGACCTACTTGTGCTTGCAAATACATGGAAAGCCAAGGAAAACCCAAGAAAAACCCAAGAAGAAGTATTCTGCCTGTAAAGTTTTGCTAAAATCAATGGCATTGCTGTTTGTAGGAAATAATCCTCCTCCTACCATGAGAGGCCCACAAAGCTGTAATGCACTAATCCCATTTTTTCCCATGCCTTTCCTTTCAGTTTTTATTTTCCTTGGATCCTATCTCAGCACCCACAGGTGTTGGACACAAAAAATTACCTCACAACATCCAAATGGAGACTGTTCAACAGAAAATAGTTAATTCACCTCAACACTGGAAGGCAGAAATATTTGGCAATGTAAAAGTAGGTGACTGGGCCTGCTGTTGTTTAAGTCTGTGACAAGAAATTTGGGAGTGGCCAAATAACTCCTCTCTGCCTGAGAACAACAAACTGCACATCCTTATTCTCTCTCCTAGTGCTAGCACAAAGTGCTTATATTTAATCTTTATTTTAGGTGATCTAATTTGTCACAACAAGTGCTTCTGTCTTTATTTATAATCCTATTCTTGTTACCCTCCCAGTCATCATTTAGCAAATGTTAAATGTAATTATATAGCATTCAGAAAATAACAGAGGCCAGCCATCCAGAAGGGAATTCTGCCAGGAGCATCCAAATTTAAGTCACTGCAGTCATCTGCTGGTTTCTGTTCTACTTAATCCAGGCCATCAGTCACTGTAGGTCACAAGGGGTGTCATCACAGGCTAATTTAACACTGAAATAGCAAAGTTATGCAAGGACAAAAGTCCTTCCCACCCAACATGACACCCATGGTGTTGGGCTACAAGCATTGCTGTGCCTGGACCAACATGGGGCTTTGTCATCATCAATAGCTGCTGCCAGTCCTCTGTCAGATGGGGGAGTTCTGCCTGTTTTCCCCTCCTCACCTCTGCTTATCATTTTGTTATCTTTGTTACACAGATTAATGACATTTCCTCAAAAGCCACATGAAATCCGTTCCCCATTTCTAAGGAGTTCAAAACTTATTCCAACAAAACAAAGTGCTGTGATGATCTTTAAAATGTAACCCCACATTCTCTGAAACTTCTGCAGCTCACAATCTCCCTTGATTAACTCACAAGTATTCACAAACACACAAATGCATTCTCTTCAGTCTAAAATAGTACAATTTGTGAGTTTCTGAACAGCTGGCTGGTTGCAGAAATGCAGATTTTAAGCAGATTTTTTCTGTATAACCCATGAAGAGCATCTATGTAATATTATGTGTTTCCTGATGCTGGAGGTCCTGAATCCTTCATGTTCCAGCAAAGTGCTGGGAGGACAAGGAATTTGAGAGAGGATCTCACCTCTCATTCTCTTCCAACACCTGACACGACAGAGAAAGGGGACACAATCACACACAGGAAAATTATTTTTGTTTTTCCTCCTTCGCTTTTTATGTTCCTCATTACAGGTTTCAGCTTGGTTAGTCCTTCTAACGAAGACAACAGCATGTTTTTCTTAATTAAATAAAAGATTGTAACCACTCTAAACCATACTCTAAAATACTCCTAAATCTGTGAGGAATGTGTTTACCTTAGTAAATATATGTGCACAGCAGAAACAAGGTGGCTCCTGGGCTATTTAAGGCATGTGAAATAAATCAAATATGATCATTGTTTTTTCAGAGGAGTACAGTTAACCTTAAAAAAATCTTTACTTTTATGAAGTAGCTACTTAATAACTTTAAAGCATCAAGAGATTCTACCCTGAAACCAGCCCAAATGCTATTGTGATGCAATGAACTCCAGGCAATTTAGGATTGGCCAAAGACTTTCTGCTGACCTATTAATGGACAGTAGAAGAGGAAGGTTACTGGAGAAGGACATGTCAGAAGCACATTCTCCTCATTTGGAATGAAATGTCTCACTGCAGCAGGACACTGCCATCCCATTCAGCCGATACCCTTTCCCAAGGAAGCCACCAACATTCATGGAATGACTTTTTTGGCTTTCCAAACACAGTGAGTTCCATGTGCATCCCTACAGCAGAGCAAAGCATTTCTGTGAGGCACAACTAGCCAGCAGGACCTGGAAGTAGCAATGAAAAAAATAAGATTTAGATCTTTATGAATAAAGACACATTGTGATGTGAGGCCTTTTTTCCTTGGGAGCTCTGCAGCCCTTCCAACCCTGCTGCAGTCCGTTTCTTCAGATGCCTGAGGGCAAGGTTGACTGATTTCTTCACTTCCAAACACTGAGGGTCAAAGGTGTCTGACTTCAAGCTGAAAATACCATCAGAAGACAGAATGTCCTTATGGCCAAAGCAGGCCTGGTACTCTTCACCATCAAACATTTCAGGACAAATCTTGCTTCAGAGAAATGACAAACACCACCTGGACTGCAGAACCCAACTCCTGCTGAAGGAACGCTGCTGCTTCTTGCCTGTTGTTAATTGGGGTGTGAGTGGGGTGACAGCATTTCTGTGTCAGCTCTGCTGCCAGCATGCTCCTGGGGTCCCCCCAGGACAAGCAGCACTCGGGCTGTGCACACTCACACACACAGGGCAGGCACAAAGCAGGTACCTTGGAGCGCAGGGAGGAGAGGGCAATCTGCCTGGCTAACTTCAGAGCTTCTATCCTCATGGCAGCAAACTCTAGCTCCTCCTGTCCAAGGGTTTGGTGGGGGAGTCCCCCACAGGGAAAAAAATGTGGTAAGAACATGGTAAGAAATGTTTGACACACGCAAAAATGGGTAGTTAAATGTTAACGTGTAACTTGGACAATTCCTGGGTGACAAACACCCCAAATTCCTCTCATGGTGAGGACAGTGATGCAAAATTCCAGGGCTTGGTTAGTTTTGAGGCAGCTGTGCAGAAAAATATTTTTTATTAGGTGATCAGTATGAACAATACTTCATGTAAAAGAAATGTTTTCTAAAGCTAAAGCTGTTTTATCACAGACTCCTCTCCCTTTCATTCCCATTTTATGTGAATTTATGCCACATGTCAATCTTAGTTCAACCTTTGCTTTTTAAAAATTTCACTGTAAATATTCCAGAAAATATGTCCTGACATACAGAATTGTTCTGCAGATCCATTTGCTTTTCCTAGAAGAAACCATGCCAAATTCTGCATTAGAGAAATTACAAGAAAAACAAAGCCTGATTTTCATTTCAGCAGAATTAGGTCCTGAATCTCAAAAAATGAATCTATACATACAGACTTACTAAGGCCAGGTGACAAGACAACTCTCCACACATCAAGTCCTGTGCTCAAGCTTAAAAATTTGCTTTGGAAAGACTTCTGGAAAATACACACATTAGAGGTACATAGGATAGGTGTTGAAGAAATTTAAGGTTATGTATTATATGAATTACATGAGTTAAATGAAAATGTCTTTGTTCCTCAAGTCTTTGAAAGGGGAGAGTTACTTTAGAAAGAATTAAATAATTCTTTTAATTCTTTTCCACATGCCCTCCAAGCCTCCCTCCACCCCTTTTAGATGAGGCAAAGCATTCCTTTGCCTGTGTATGGACAAACAGAAAGAAAAGGACATTTATATTTCTGCTACAAACCTGAAGTTTTTGAGCAAATACTGGGGGGTTCTTTTCTGCCAGGTCAGGATCTAGATATTCAGGCTGATCACATATTGAGGCTTTCTTAGATATCCTATTGAGAAGAGCATCAGCAGAGACAAAGGAGTCTTCAGGAGATGCCTGAAGGGTAAAGAGGAGGCTGAATAAGCAACAGAGACATTGCCCAAGCTGTTCGGGCCAAAAGCAAAATGCAAAATTTCTAGAGGAAGATGATTCCCAAACTCTTATCATACAGGACTCACGATTTCAACGGCCTCTGGAGTTGTTCCTAGAGTCATGGCCTCCAGGTCCTTCTGCTTGGCCTTGTCAGGGGACTGTAAATGTGCCTCTTGGCTGGCAGCGAGGACTCGGGACGCTGGGTGTGGGATTTTCATGCCAGAGGACTGCTGGGCTTCAGGGTCTTCAAAACTCGACCTGGAAAAAGATTGTGCACATGTTTTCAGCTTCACAATTCTGCTTCTGGGAACCGCTGAGCAAGGCCTATTCATCACTTTCATGTGTACGCGTATATATAAAAATATATTTATACACACATTGTTTCAACTCAAATGTACATCATTATATCTCGTATCACTTTGAAATATCCTTTCAAAACAATGCACTGGAGACATCAACATAAAACCAGTTCCATCAGAAATGTCACATTTCTTCAGTATTCCTCACTTGCCTTTTTACCCCTTTCTCACTGTGACCTACCTCTCTCCCAAAACACAACTCTTACTCACAAGAACAGATGACCTTGACAAGCAAAATTATTGGAAGTAAACACAATTCCCACATCGTGGTCTTATGAACAAGAGCCCTTGTTCAGAAAATGTATCCAGGGAAAACCAAGTGAAAAACTGCAATTAACAGATTTCTACATTAATGTGAAAATTACCTCAGTATCTGAGGAAAAAGCTTTAAGTAGGAGGCCACTGCCCAGTAAAACAGTTGCCACTGTGACTATTTAGTTAGAATGTGAAGGAGAAATCCATGTCCTTATTCCACCATGAAACTTGTGTCTCTTTGCCCTCTGCTCTCTATCGTATGTGTACACAGATGGAGATCTATTTTTAAACAAATAACTTGGCAGTACAGAGGCAGAGAGAGGAAGAAGTTCCTGTGTATGTGCTCTGAGGGTAACCCAGTCCCCTGACAGGCTCTGCACTGCTCACTGTGACCTACCCTGAGCAGGGAGTTGTGGAGTCAGACAATCTGATGGGAGGTGATTTCACTGGGCTCTCCTGCTGTGCATCAAACATTAGGTACAAGGACTGCTTCTTCTGGGTGCTGTCATCCTGCTGGCCACAGGGAAAGAGAAACTCATAAAGCAATTCAACCATTCTCCATTAAAGATAATTCAGGTCACTGAAGCCTTTAGTGAGCAAATGAGTTGACAGAAAACTAATAATACAGGGCTGTAATGCTGATACTGACATGGATCCTCCCAGGAAGAAACTATTAAAGGACAAAACCTAAACAGTTCACTCTTTGTAGTGGCTCTTCTTCTCCCAGTTTGGGGTTAATCAGATTTCTGCTTCTGTCAGGCAGGAGGCACCCCTTGGCTGAGGGTGTTACTAAAATACCCACTGAATATTCTCACTGCTTTAAGCACCACCTGAATGATTTTCCTAATGTCTCCAGTGGATATCCCCTCATTGGATCCAGTCAGGCTATCAAATCCATGACTAAAAAGAAGGTGAAAAGAGTGATAATGTACAGTGCTGCATTCTAGACCTCACACTAATTCTGTCTCTCTCCTGGCTCCCTCCAGCTTCTTCAAACTTTTACTCCCAATTTCTTAAAAGAGTTCAGCAGTTGGTGTAGACAGCTCTGCACTCTGCACTGCTGGAAATACTGATTGGCTTTGAATCTCCAGAGAGAACTACTGTGATGCTAGCTTAGAAATAAAATAATGAAATGGAACAAGCTTTACAGGACACAGGACAACAAAGCACAGGCAATTTCCCCCAGTTATGCCAATTTCAAGGAATGGGTTTTGCAAATCTGCTGCAGGCTCATTATAATTAATTTAAAGGGTGGTGAGTCTGAGGGCATTACCAGGATAGTATATTCTGACAGGGGAATGCAAATGAATGGAAATGGAGGTGAGAACTTACAGGCACAGAGGAGCCTATTTTCTCCATATATTCTATTTCATATGAGTTGCCATATTCCAATTCTGCAACAGAAACAAAAAAAGAGGTGTTAATACATGCCATGACATGATTTTTTTTCAGAAGTAAATGAGAGGTCTTCTCATTGACAAGAGCCACTCCCACTCTGCTCAATACTTTCCAATGACATATTAAAAATAGATTACACAGAGAGAAAGTAAAAGGCGCTAATATTCACTCATTTTCAACAATGAACCTGACACATTTCAGGCAAATCAGCTTGCCAGAAGAAAATTCTGCTTTTTAATTTGCCCCAGGGACCAGAATATTGAGAAGGTTTCAGAGTCATTTCAGAGTACAGACAACTTTCCCTTATCATGTTATCTTATCACAGAAAACACATTTTTTCAATACATGGCAATGCTGATGCCGATTTCTTTTAAACATATTTTAACAGTTGTTGAGAAAAATTAATTTCTATTTTTTCATGTTTATCACACTCTTAATTCAGAACAAGTACTGGGCTATCACTGAAGAAAAAGGAACCTAAAATACCTGAATGCTCATGAACCAGGGATGAGGCACCAGCCCAGCTTAAGGGGCTGTTCTCACATTTTGTTTTCAGAGAAAGAGTCTAAGGCAGGAAGATTTACAAAGAACCCTAAGTCTAAAATTTAATAAAAATGCAAATCTTTACTGCTTCTCTGCTTCTCATCTCCCAGTTACACTGAGGGGGATAACCAGCATTTCTCCCCAGTCCATGGTCACCCAGTAGTTGATACAGAAGCAGACAAAACTAACACAGGAAAGAGATCATACCTTCCTGCACTCAAATAAAAGCAAACTTCCTACAATGACAGCTTAATTTAAAATTAAATGCATAATTAATTTGTCCAAATGCTGTACTTTGTTCTGTTTCCATGACTTAATTCAATAAACCACTTGCATAATTTGATTCTGACTCTAAATAAATCCTAAGGAAATGCACACTAGCATTTGCATTATGATAAAATCATGTGCTAAAATCCTTCTAGATTTGGGCAGCTTTTGAAAAACAGAGCTTCCATTAAGAAGATGATAACCACCATTAAAATGTTTGATGTTTAAAAACAAATAAACCTGAAGAGAATCTCTAGCCTGATTTGTTAAGAAAGTTTTAGAGGGTTCAATGTGATTTTACAATGCTTGATTTGCTTTTTTAGTAATAAAAAGCATCGCACAAGGACTGTAATTCCACAAGCTATGTATTTTGTCAAACAATCACTGAAGAGGAGGAGCCACAAACCCTCAGTACTGGTTGGGGATATTCACAGTAAAACTTGTAAGTGAAGAGAAAGTGTAATAGGAGGCTCCTCATGTTGAAATTCCTAGCACCATATGTTTTTAATGGTAATAGGGAGCCAGGCAAGATGGACAACCTCCTGGTGTCAGATACCAGCAACAGCCTTCTCATTCACTTCTCTTCCCAGTGAAAGCAAAACTCAAACTGGAAGGATGAATTCAAACCCTCTATGAGGAGCTGAACGGCAGGAAAAAGCCTGAAATCCCAGGAAACAGCAGCAAGTGTTTAGAAACTGCCTCTCTGTATCCCATTTATGCACAGACAGCCCAGCGAGGTGCATCAGGAGCATTTATGGAGCAGCTTTGTGCTCCAGAGAGCAAGCCCTGGGTGTCCAGGCAGCCTCAGGGGCAGCAGACGTTCCGGCACTGTCCTCTGCTGGCACAGCCACAGGGATCCTCCACCTGCCTGCAGCACTGCCAGCAGCTCTGCAATCCCAATCCAAACTGACTGCTGGGACAACACACATTTCACTTCACTGCTGATTAAAAAAAAAAAACCAAAAAAACAAACCAAGAAAAACCAGGCAGGACACAGATGGAAATAGTCCAAGTAGAAACAAAAGGAATAACTCGGCTGGCTAAACGCAGTTTGTGTCGTCTCACTGCTCTCAGGAGTCTCCAGCACAATTCCTCTCTCTCCTCTCCCCTCAGACATCATCTCCCCTTCAAAATCTTAGGCTCTAGTTATCTCTGTACATTCAAAATCAGAAAAGCCCAGGATATCCCACGAAGCAAGATAATTATCTTTTATAAACACGTACAACAGACTTACTAAGTGATGTCCTCCAACTCCTCCTACAAATAGCTGCAAGATTACATCAGAATTTTCTGCTAATAATTACAGCTTATTTCGGGTCTGTGCAACAGGAAAATGGCAGCAGCTACAGGCAGTGCCTGAAACAGATAAGGGCTGGATGCACTGGCTGGCTCAGGAGCCAGTATCTGTACAGATGCAGTGTTAGGTTACAGGGTAACACACGGTTGTCTGGGAGAGGTAAAAATATCTACACTGAGAAACAGCCCTCAAATTACTCAGAAATTTCTCAAAGCTGCAGGAGCAAGACTGTCAAGGGGAAAAAAAAATTATTTTTAAGAGATATGAAAAGCAGAAGCATTGTTGATTATAATGAGTGAGTAATCTGAAACCCCGACTGTACCATGCAGCACACATGAGACAAGACAATTACCATTTAATTAGGAGCTTTGCTCACTTTCTTCTACCCACTTTGAAAGCTAAAATGATTGTTTCAGAGTGTCTCTCACTATTCTTTTGTTCCATTTTCTTTCATATAGTTTCCATCTTCCCAGATTTAGGGATGCTTATTTTCTAAAAAGTGTTTTTTAAGTTATTTTTTAAAATACAAATACAGGGAAGTCAATGTCTAAAATTTATGATTTGACCAATAAAGACAAATGAATTCATCCAGACTGAAATATTTATCTGTTTAGAATACTCAACAGATTTCAGAAAATCCCAGGGCACAGAAGCATGTGCATATCAACAAAAGCACTGTGACTGTTGTTGCTTTTTGATGTCAAACACCTTGACAAAAAAGTTTTTAAACAGGCAAAAAATTTAGACCCAGCCTAAAATGGCAGAAAGTAGATTTAATGGTAGATTGGGACAGGGACTGAAAGGCTGGGGGGAAAAAATTAATTCTAATCAAGAAGAAAAAGTTTAAGCCAAGTTAAACATGCTTCCCACCCACAAAGCTGAACATCTGCCTTTGGAGCAGATGTTGCAAAACAGAATTCCCTCTGGTAGCCCCAAGGAAGGCCACACACAAATTTTCTTAATTCTGTCCCTTCCAACTTTCACAGACCTGGAATGACAGTTCTCTAAATGGAAACTTCCAGCTTTGGCTCCCAGCTGCTCATAGGAAAGTATGGCAGGAAAAACTTTCATAGTTGATCTAGTAGGGAATTTTATCTGGAAATGTGAATGGTAACTATCTTATAGAGGGGATATCCTGGACACTTTTTGCATGAAGATACCTGGAGCCCAGGAAGCTGGACAAGAGCTGGCATGGTATGGGTATTACTGCAATACAGAAAATTTGAGCAGAATTTTAACATGGGACCTTTCCCCATGCAGGTTAAGAAACAGGCTCAGGCAGAATCAGTAGTTCAGTGACTCTGGAGCAGTAGCAGACCCCATTCTGCTGTGAAGGCACTGAGAAAACACACTGCTCACAGAGAAAAACAATCACACAAAGGAAGCAAAAGCCTTTCTCTGAAGGGTCCTCTCATTTCCCTTTAAGCATCTTTTCTTTCCTGAAAACTCAAGGCTGGACTGGTGAGGTCTTACATTCAGCTCCCCAGAATGGCCTAGAGAGCACAGCACCATTTTTAGGGTATCCTAATAAGAGTCTGCATTCAGCAGAGCACAGGCCAACATCCCTGGCCAAACCAAGCCCTCTCTCTCAGCAAACCCCCCTGGCTGGAGCAGTACCCTCTGTGGGAGAGCTGAACTTGGTCTCATTGACGAAGGTGGACAGGTCAGAGGGCTGAGGGTAGTCCTGCTTGTCCGTGTTCAGGTCCACAGTCATGCAGGTCCATTTCTGCCCCGTCACGGAGGACGCCAGCTTCTCCTCATCCGTGGCATGAACCACCGCGGAGATGACAGGAGGCGTTTCTGGAGTTGGCAGCGGAGTGGGATCCTGCAGCAAACAAGAGCCAGTTAATTCCATTATCTTTCACTAACACATGGAACAGCTCCATCTCTGAATTCCCTTGCACCACCAGAGCCATCTCTTTAATTCCATAATCTCTGCTGCAGTGCTGTATGAAATACTTAATGGAAAATACTAACTCTACCAGCAGCAAGTTTTCCCAGTATAACTAAGCTCTTTGATGATAAACACTTGCATTGCAAAGCTGCTTTGATAACAGGGAAGAAAGAAGATCCAGAGCTGTTAAAATCTGTTATGCACTTGACACAAGTGGCACACATCACCCGTCACTGAAGTCCCTGACTACCAAAACTGACTTTTCAGGCTTCTCTCACAGGAATGCTTCTACACTGTCAAGCAGCACAAATAAAAGGGCAGGATGGATAACAGGAAGAGGAGCAGCAGCACGGAAGGAGCTGTGCCACATCAAAGCAGTCAGGCCTTTGGAAGAGCAGCTTTTGTCAACTTCTCTTCCAAGAAAACCACCTGCCAGCAGTTTACAACATGGAATCAAACTATCCAAGCACATGCTCCTGGGAGATCAGCCCACTTGGTTTATTTCTATTTCCCTTCCAGCCCACCAATTTGGAGCATTTAAGTTTCTTACTTCCTAATCTAAAAATTCCAGGGTGGATAGCGATAGTCTTGTTTTTCAGACTGAAGATATTTACTCATATCCTTGCTCCATCTTAACAGAGGGCTTTCCAAAGTACATTAGCTAATACTCTAGCTGGAATTCCCTGAGAAAATATTAGATCTACTACATATTGTATACACACTTTTAGAGGACAAAAGATTAATGCTTTATGGTAATAGCCCAGCATGCTATACTTGGACACATGCATATATTCTTTACAAAAATCTCCTCTATTATTGAAAGTACAAGTCTACAACAAAAATATCTTCTGTTATTAAACATACAATTCCAATTAAATTAATAAAATTTCCTTCTTTTTACCCCTTCAAGGACTCAAATTACATGCATCAAAATAAGGCAGCACTTTACCTGAGAAGGAGGATCTGATAGTGGGGATCTTTTTGGTGATTTTTTCACCCTAAATGTATCACTGAAAATAAAGTTCAAACTGTTAATATGGCAACAGCAGCAAGAATCAGGTCATTTCACACTTAGCAAGAGACAGCCACAGACAATGCAACCTCTGTAAGCCCTTCTGCATTAAAATCCCATCCATTAGGAAGCAGCACCACAGAGAACCATGCCATGGGTACATATTTTGTCATGCACTTGGAACAGGCCTCCATCCCTCCAAAGCTGAGAGCAGCAGGATTGCCATATTTTTCATGCTAGCTCCTGACACATTCACAGAGCAGACTGCATTTCAAATTCAGCTGCAATTCAAATCCCTGCTCCACCACAGGCACCCTCCAGGGCCCTGTGGAAATGATTCAGCTTCTGTCTGCTTCAGTTTCACATCCCAAAATTAGGTCTAACCCACACCTTCACCTGAGAATTCAAACAGTGATAAACTTAGGCTCCAATGACCCCAAAAACCAGGAAGAAAAAACCTGGTTTGCTTTAGATGAACTATATAAAACCATCTGAGGCAGATGCTGTTCCCCAGATGCCAGAATGAGCTGTGTCATTACAAATGGGCACACCAGACCTTTTTAAAAACAAATACAACAAGAAATATGGCAATTCTGCTTCCAGTTCCCCTGACACCTCACAGTGTACACTGGGAGCACGGACACTGTAGCCCTCCAAAAGCCCACAGGTTTCAGTCAAGCAAAATGAATGAAGAATATAAATTATGTCATGATGGTATATAATTATTGATGTTGCCTTTATTCACAATTGGCTAAAAATATTTTCTAACCAAGAATAAACTAATTATTTGTCTATTCTCTTGATGCACATTGCCAGAGTTATTCAAAACCACTGATGTTACTAGCTACAAAAGGGAGTAAAATACTCTAGCAAACTCACTGATAGAGACTTTATGTTTGAACTGAGATGCAGTGGCAAAAATGCCTGCCCACCAGGTCATCCCTGATCAACGATGACAAGGCTGACACCAGAAATTCTAATGGTGGGTTTCAATGGGCAGAGAGTAAATCAGTACCATATCTAGAGGGGAAAATAAATTGGCCAGCTGAATATTGGTGTGTTCAATGCCATTAATTATCCAGTTATGATGACAGAATTAATTAGGATAACTTTTTCCTTCAAGAAAGACAAGCATTTTATGCAGTATTTACAAGGAATTGATTGTACAATGTTGTTCAGTGGTAGAAATAAAACTTCCATATTTTAGCTCAAGGATACAAAATTTCTATAGGTTTTAAATGAGGATCTTCTTTGATAGGCAACAGATAATGAGGCAAACTCAATCACAGTCAGGCATCTTACTTAAAATAGCTTTCATATGTGCAAGTGAAGTGAAATCATTAACATAAAAGCTGCATGCTGAATAGTAACTGATCATGCTGCAAAATAAATAAGTAAAATTAAAAAGCCCATAAATCAAAGAGGAAATTTGAATTGTTAGCTTAGAATTACTTACAACAGAGAACATACAGACATCACATCTTCTACCATCCTAAGACAAATAAGACAAAGAAGAGAGACAGACAGAAGGAACTGACAAAAAAGATTAACCTACAAATACTCTGTTAATGTTAATGTGTTAAGGCAATCTGATCATGCAGATTTTCTACCTGTATAATCTTAACCCCTACTTTTTATTTTGAAATACACAAGGAGAAAATAAAAATATTCATCAAGTCCTTCAGTGTTTTCTAGTTCAATGTTATACTTTTAAAACATTTGCATCTTACAAAACACATTTTTCAAAGCTGACACCTTCAAGTTAATTCCTCTCAACACACTAACTGTCCTTGCCTGCCCTGATGGAGGCCACCTGCTTGCTTTTCAGAACACAGTATTTGTTATTATATGAGATGCAAAACTGTTCTTGAATGGCATCTAAGCTTAAGGAGAGGGCACAGTTATTCCAGGTTTTGTCATGTTTGCTGATGTGCTGTGACAGCACAGAAAATGCTACTTGACCATTTCAAACCATTTACCCAGGTCAGGACAAAAAATGACATTTCTTTAAATATCATCTAGTTTGGCTCTCTCCAAAACCTAACCTAGTGTTCTGACAGAGCAAACTGGTTACACCCAAAGCAGAAGCAAACCTTGCCAAACAGCTTAGACTAAGAGAAGTTTTCATTTCCTTATAAGCTTGGCAGCACCTGCTCATCTCTCCTCACGTGCAATGCTCATGACAGCTGGCACCTTCCATTTCCAAACAGCCTCCAGCCATCCAAGGGCTTCCAGAGCAATGCCTGCACAAGCAATATCTCTGCAAACCATCATCACAGTGAGCTGGCTCTGGGGAGGCATCAGCTGCTCTTTGCTCAGCATCACCTGAGCAGTGTGATTGTCTCCAAGCAGCTCAGCACTCGGGGAGATGAACAGGGAGCAGTTTGTGTTGAGCTCACATCTCTTGTAAAAACCTCATCTTTTCACAGGGAAGGTCAGTGCTTAAATTCTTGCAGTTTCATTCAAAAACAAAAATGGCTTATTTTTATTGATTAACACATGTTAGACTGAGCACATGGCTCAGATTCAAAGTAGTACAAGCTCAGCAAAGGCTTAAACTCATGCCTGGCTTCTTCACCTCTAATCTAGAACTCACTGCCTTTCCACATGAGGAACTCATTTTCAAACAGGGTTTGATTTCTGCACCCCTCAACAGGGCTAATAAAACCTCCTGCCACTGCCTACCCTGGCATCCCATCTCAAGCCTGAAGGTAATTTTCTTCTAGAAAGTACCACAGCTGCAGGCTGCAATGGGTTATTAATATGCAGTCTCATCTTTGTGAAAAAAAAAAACAAAAACACTTGCAAAAGTGGGTTACAGGGCTGCAGTGAGCAGCACACAACACAACCCAGTGAAAGCAGTGCCAAGCATGGGCTGGGAATTCCTGCAGCCCTCCTGACCCAAGAACTTGTGAGCCCTGAGCTGGGGGAGCTTCACCTCCCCACCCTGATGAACACCAGCACTGAACTTTGTGATTCCAAGACAGAATTTTTCTGTGATGGATTTTCTCAAGGACAAACATGGCTTAGCAAACTCTCTGTAAACTCATTTTCCCCCTAAATTAATAACTTTGGAATTCTTTCCAGTATTCAAAGCAGATGGGAGAACCCAAGAGGCCCACTCTGGGGGTCTGTCAACTCCAGCTACTGGAAGACACAAGAATGCTCTGGCTGGCTGCAAAAACTTAAAGATCTGGTGATATTAAAATTTCCCTCTGCACTTCCCCAGTAACATTCAAATTGTTCTTCTTTTGCTGTCAGACTTTTAAATCTCCTTGGTCTGGACCAAATCAGTTTGGACTGCAGGCTTGGAAAAATGTCATTTACCACTAAGTTTCAGGTAAACCTCAAGAAGTAGCAACACCAGGAAAAAAACAGGCTTCTCTCCCAAAGAAAACAACTCAACTACACAACTAAACTATCAATAAGTCAGAAACACCCCTAGAAAGAAAATAAAATAAAGGTACAAGCTTCCTCAAATCTGACAAGGGACTTGAATTAGAAGCTTAGAAGGCAGAAGGCTATTCAGAAAAATCTGAATAATCTCCATCTCACCCTGTACAGGAGATCAGCTTTTGTACTGCTTTACATTAACCACATTATCTTCTTATCTTAAATTGGCATTTAAAAAATTTGCTCCCATTTTTGTTAGTCAGCTGGAACATTTAAACCATAAAGGAACATGAACTTAGATACACAGGAAATCAATTTCAGATATATGGGACACTTAAACTTAGTGGTCAACAACTCAAAATAACCATATCTGAACAGATAAAGCAACATGCAAATCAGCAACCAGTCATAGAGGTTTTAAACCAAATATCTAACAACAGTAACATAGAAAATTTATCTTGGAATTTGTCAGCCACGTCTAAAAGCTGGGTATTCCCCTAACATATAGTAGTTTTGGATATTTTAAACTTTCTGCACAATTGCAAGCTCTTTCATGCAAATGAATTTTTTCACATTTCATGTGTAGTGTATATATTTTTAAAAAATGTATTTATTTCCATACTGCACTCTTCTGCTCTAGGTTATTTTCTTTTAAATAGCATAAGTCACTGGATGAAACCATCTTCCTGCTGTTTGCAATATGAGATTGTCACTGCCTTTCACTGTCACTATTTCACATCCCACACTCAAAAACAATGATTCATAAAATAGTTGTGCTAGTGTGATTAGTTTCATCATCTTAAACAGCATCAACTTCTCAGAATGAGGTCACAGAAAATTGGGTACATAACTGATAAAATTGGGTACATAACCAATAAAATTTGGTATATAACTGATAAAATTGAGTACATAACTGATAAAATTGGGTACATAACTGAGAAAATTTAACCAGGTTCAGAGCTACACTTAGCCCAAAGACTTGAAAAATGCAGTTGCCTAATGTGGCTTGGTAGTTCTGGAAATATCAAATTATTGAGGAAGCAGGTTGAGAGCAGAAACAGCTCAGCATGACTCCAGTTGTGGCCACCAACACCCGAAGTCACCTCCCCCTCTCTGTTCAGCTATAAATCCTGTGTAACTGTGCTAAGGGACGTGCTGCTTCTATTCTAGAAACGTCTCTGCCCTTTAACTTACGTTTTTAGTGGCGTCTTCTTCTTCTTGGCAGGTTTGTTCAGGCTGTCTCCTTCTGTCCCGTTTGTTTCGTTGGCACTGGCTGGTATCTCAAAGGAAGCTGGAGATTTGGAAGGCGAGCTGGCAATCTTAGAAGAAGTCTTGAAAGGGTCAATGGAGTCCTCACACATGTCTGGTTCGAAGCTGTACGTTTGTTGAGGCAGTTTGGGAGATTCCTGCATTTTTGTACTGGATGAGAAGGGGTTAAAATTGGGATCGTCCCACTTGTCGATATCAAAAGTGTAAGAGCCTTTAGTGATGGGGATTTCGTTTGGATCAGTGGGCGACTTGGTCGGGGTGGCTGGAGCATTGTCAAGCTTCTCCACCGGCTTTTTAGTCTTTGGCCTCCGGAGCGGCATTTTAGCACCAGGCTTTTTCCCTGCTTTTTTGGGAGGAGGAGCGCTCTCCTGCTGCTCTTCACTCCCCCCTTTCTCCTCAGAATAATCAAACTCCAGCCTCACCGCTTTGATGGGAGGGTCCTCCTGTCCCCCGGTGTCTGGCGGAGTCACCTCCACAGCCTCGGGGGCCGTGGTTAGAGGCAGCGTTTTCCTGCTGCCAGGGGGGGAGTTCTGCACCTTGCTGCCTCCGGAGCTAAATGCACCAATCCCTTCCAAACGGTCCGGATCCGAAGGCTCGGATCCTTCAGGCACAGATGGGGCCTCCTCTTTCTCAGCAGAGATTTTGGAAGGTTCAGTACATTCAGGCTTTGCTGAGTCAGCTTTCACCTCAGGTGCTTTGTCCTCACAAGCTGCTTGGCCAAGCTCAGGAGGTTCTTGTGGGGTTTCCTTCACCAGTGGAGCATCCAGAGGTTTTTTGGCTGACTGCTTCTTTTTTAAGGAAGCTGCTCTGGGCTTTTTTGTTCTCTTGAGGGTACTGGAAGCACTGCTAGAACCAGTACTGTAGGCATCTGCCGAGGGCGCTAATGTCTCACTGTTGCCAAGGTAAGATGCTCCATCAAAATCACTGGCCTGCAGGCTGAGGGACCGAGACAACGTGGATTTGGACACTGGGACCGAATCCGTGGATTTTCTCCGGACATTTGCTTTGGGGTCACGATTCTTGGGCTCTGCAGAGCTCGGCCCTAAGGCATGGAGAGAATCAACCAGCTCAATGTTGTCAAAATCCAAGTTGTAGGTTCCACTGCTGGCTATGGGCTTGTCCTCGTCGAAGACAGTGGAGAAGGAATGGCAGGGGGGACGGAAGGGGCTCTCCTGAACTGGCTCGCTGTGTGACACATCGGTTACGGGTTCAGCTTCTGAACACAGACCTGTGGGAGCAAACAGAAAACTCAGTGCACTTCAAACACCTTTTCAGAACTGGGGCTTACAAGATTTCATTACAATCTAATATTGCTACAAGTAAAAGGCGTTAAAATCATACTAATTGACTAAGCAAACCAAAGTGACTTTTTCAATATCTGAACCAGATTAGGGAAAAATTAGATCTGTTCTCCCCAGAACAGGGGAGATTCAAGGCAAGTTTGACAAAAAACCAAAATAAGTATTTGCAAGAGCTTCCAAAAAACCCCTTCTAAACTATCACTTGTAGAGATGGATATTTCCATAATATGCTAAATATTGCCAATACCAGAAAAACTGCACATAAAGCACTTTTTTTACTCCCATTTTCTACTACCATAAAGAGTTCACACAATTGTGTCAGAGCTCTTATGAAATAAATCTCCTGTAAATTGACTGGTGCTTCAGTAACTGCATGTTGACCTTAAGTTTTGTTCCCCATGTGCTATTTTTACCAATTTACCCAGAGGAAAATGGCTTCCTCTCCACAACCCATCAATGCTGCTCCTCTGTCTGCCCCAAGCAGTCAATAATTATAAGTTTATAATAAGACATGAATAATTGAGAACTTAATATGAAATAAATTATGGTAAAGGTAAAAAAAAACCAAAGAAGGTCATTTAGACAACTCCACAAACATTCCTGGTTGAAAAATCTTCCTTTAAAAAGCTAGAAGCCCCTACTGGTTATTTAAACCAGGTTTTTCCAAGTGTAGTTCTAACTTGCTGATGAAAAGAAAATTTTGTAGAGAGATTTATGTCAAGACTCTTAATCCAAGCAGCTTTCCACTGCAATTAAAAGTTCTCTTATTGAATAGAATCCTAAAATTATTTATAGAAGTCTCTTCACTTGGGATAAAATAACTATTGGACAAAGTAGGAAAAGAGTGCATAACAAAAAATCAGAAAATAGAGAGGTAGAAAAGCAGGAAGGTGATGGTCCTTGCTGCCTTCCAGCTCATTAAGTTGATTATGCAAATGTTTTACAAATCCTGCATATGGTTTGCTCCTGCTGTGACTGTACTACTCTGACCTGAATGTACCACGGCCACCTCTGTCCCTGTGTGTCCCTGTGGGGCACCCCAGAGCCGGGACAGCTCTCTCCAGCTCCCAGCTCAGGCTGGGCTGAGCCAGCTGCTCACAGCTCTCTCAGAGGAGCAAAATGCCCCCGTGTTCCCTGCTGAAGCAACACAGCCTCCTTCACATTGCCATCTTTTTTAAATTATGCAGTTATAAAGAAAAACAAAAATGAGTGTTTTGCTCAACCCTAAACGATTTCAGAGACATTTCTGCTCATCCTTTTCATTCCAATCCTGACACGTTTTGCAGAATAACTCTCATTTTGCCCTGCTACATTCATTAACACTGTTCATAAAAGCAAGAGAGACAATCAATTATTATTTTAGTGAGAAGCTATGAATGGATTAAGAAAAGGGAAAAGAAGATTTCCTTTGTTTCAGAAGAAATTGTGTGTCTGCAAGGATTATTATTTATGGCTGTAGAGCACAGAAAAGGATTTAAGGGAATTAGACACATTTCCCAAAGTGGCACCATGTACTTCCAGAGACTGTCAAAGGGATGACAGCTACGCAGTTTCTTTTTAAGACTGGAAGTTCACTAGGATACATCAATTAAAATAATATTCTGATGTGTTTTTTCTGCTAAATGAATGCTAATGGTGTAGCAGTGCTTCAGAACAGTTTATTTTTCCCCTTAATCCCCACTGGTTTGGGTTGGTTTCAGCCTGGCTGAGGGGTCATTAATTAGGCTGGTGCTCACTTCACACACACATCACTTGGTGACACTGATGGGACTCCTGTTAAAGGGCACTCAGAGAGTGACACAGACCTCCAGCACTGGCCTCATCTGTCCCCTTCACCCTGAAAGGAGACTGGAAGGCACTTCAGGGGAATACATCACAATAAACACTGGGATGCCAGAGGAGTACAAATGTAGGTCAGCATGAAATCAAAGTGGGATCTGAACGAGGAGTCATCTCCAGTTATGCACTGTTTTCATTCCTGCCTACCTCAAAGCCCTCAACAGCATCGAGGCCCTTATTCCAAGTAGTTATAAACATGCATTAAAACAAAGTAAAATAAAAAAAAAAAAAAAACCAAAAACAAAAACATTCCCCTGCAGAACTTGGACTGTAAATAAGAGGCTGAGGTTTGGGATGCATCATGCAAAAGGAGCATGCAAGGCTTTGCAGCTACTCCCAACAAAGCAACATTTCAATTCTATGTGCTCCACACAGTGCAAGGCTTTAATCTTCTTTAACTGCTTATTTCACGACTTCCTCCTCATCAAATCCCTTTTACTCAAGAGTACGGATTTCTGCAGAGCGCTGCTCGATATTTTTATTGTTTCTTTATGAAACAAGATGTGAAACGGTCTCAGCAAACAGCTCTTGGCAGAAGAGAAATGCTGCTGTCAGCCTCTTCTGGCTCGCTCCTGGTAGCAGCAGAATTGCTGGGGCAGGAGGTATAAATGGTACTCAAGGCTTTATTACTACAAAGTCATGAAGACCACACTTGCCTGACATTAACAGCCTATTCAGAGAGCAGAGACATTTGTCCTTTTACAACACAAAATCAAGCCAATCAGTATCACTACAGGATTGTATTAAAATGCAGCTTGAGCACAAAGGAACATACTACACATGTTCCTTTGGGATTTAAGGCAGGATTTACTTGCCCTAGAAAGAAACCAGCACAACATTCTAAATCAGGTTTATGCCTTTTATTGGTACTGAGTCGCCCACGATTTATACTGGTAAGAGCTGCCCACAAGAAGATATTAAATTTTATAAAGCTCTCCAAGAACATGGAGGATAGCTGGGGAACTTACACTGCAATAAAAAAAAACCAGGCAAGCTTCTCAAACCCCAAATTTCACAAATTAAAAAAGAAGATCCAAGTTCTGCTCCTTCCACTGGGAAATTCCTCTGATTTCAGCCAATTTTTGACTGGATCAACTATAAAAAAAAACTCCCAAACCCAAACTCAACAATATAAAACTCATATTTCTTGTATCCAGGTGATGAGACCTAAATATTAGAGTTACATGATATATTTAACACTTGGCATTTTCACCTGGCACCTGCTATGGAAGAACTAGAAGCTGATAAAAAGTCACAGAATCACAGAATATCCTGAGTTGGAAGGAACCCACAAAGATCACTGAAGTCCAACTCGTGGCCCTGCACAGGACAGACCCAAGAATCTCACCCTGTGCCTGAGAACATGAATAAAATATTGTAACACTGTGTGCATTAACAAACAAAACAAATTCCTGTTGCTTTTTTACAGAAGTAGCCAAGGCAAGGGGTTACTTTGCTGAAGCATCTCTAGAGCAGAAATAAACTGGAAATAGGCCTTAAGACTGCTGAGCTGGAAACAAAATGAAACACTCTTTGAAAGGTTTAGCAATAACATTTAAACAGATGTAATAAGCAAATATAGAAGAAAATGACAATCAGTTCTGTTTTCTAGAGAAAAAGCAAACAAAGGCAAACCTCTGGAAAATGCATACAACATGCACCCAGTTACTATATTATGAGGGAAAAATGCCAAAAGCATACAGGAATTGGAATTGCCTTACACTAGAAATTTTGAAACATGGTTTACTTCAAGTTCCTTCTTGTTATGGAAACCCTTTGATGTCAGAAAATCAATTAGTACCACTTGTTTAAAGTTCTGTAAAAATACTTTTGTCATTTATTCTAAGAGGTACTCTAACATTGTATATAAAAGTTTCTTCTCAAATTTTCCATATCAGGCTTCAAGAGGAAAAACACTGAGGAAGAATGCTGTCCGTACAAAAAATTTAGTTTGTTTTGGTCTGGACCATAATGTCTCTGTTGGAAAGCCTGACCTTGAATTTCCCTGGCACCAGAAGGACTCAAAAATAGGATCTGCCCCATATCCTGATTGTTGGGCTGTAATGCACACAGGGGAGTCCAACTCTCACTCTCCCTTGTGAATACAACCTGAATTCAGTAATCATCTGGGGAAGGCAGTGGGGGTGACAGAAAGCTCCTAGGAAGGAATTCCTGGCCAAAACCAGAGTATTTGGGAGAATGGGCTTGGGGGACATTCTGGTGCTCAGATGGATGAAACAAGGGACAAGAGGACACTGTTATGGGAAGCTGAGGAGACAAGTAACAATAATTTAAAATAATGACAATAATAACTGCAACCTCAAACACTCCAATTAGATTATAACCCATGTTTCCCAGCATTATTTAGGGAGGAATGGAAGGGCTCACTGGTGGCAATTCCTGGGGCTCAGGGGTAGTTTCCACACTTGCTCTGTTGCTCCTCTTCCCCTCCAGACTTGCCCTCAGACTGACTCCCCTCCTCTGCTCTGCTGCTGATGGACCAGAGCCATGCAGCAGGTTTTACCCCACCAGGAGCTGGCACAAACCCAGCACCAGTCCAGCTTATTTCACTTTCATCATATTTACTAAAGGACCACTGAAGTCAACCTAATTAAAACCTCTCCTCTTGCCTTTGCAGCAGTGGGGTCCAGCTGCTGTGCTAATGATATCATGCAACACAACTGCAGCCATCTGCATAAGCACTTATTGTCAGCTAGAGATGAAAGAATCTTTTAAACACTTACTGTGCTCCCTCCTTCCACCCAAACACGCTCTGTCACCCATCCCATGTGAAGACAAAGCCATGTGGCTGCTGAAACAGGAGCCCAGCAGGACACTGCTGCCCCTCCCTGTGCCTGTGCCAGGCTCTCCAGCTGCCCATATTCCTCACTCCTCCTCTAGTGAAACCTGGATTTTAGCTGTATGGTGCCATCCAGGAGCTCTGCTTCAATGCCCCTGAGCCCCAAGGAAGGGGTCACAATTCTCTTTGTGTGCAGACACATGCGTAACTTATGAAATAAATAAACTGCAAGACACTCAAGTGGTTTATACAGTACAAAATGTTTAACTTTTCTCATTTCTAAACACCTATAGTCTTACCATTATTTATTTCTTCTAAAGATTTCCAAAACAAATGAATGCTTTGTGCTGCCCTCCTACATTTGGATTTTTCCACATTACGCATCTTCTTCCCCTCCAATAAATTCCCCTGATGTATAACTGTGTTTTGTATCATTCTGGATCACTGAACAGATCTCTGTCATTCTGCTGTAACTTGCCTCCCATGGACAATCTGATTTGCAAATGAACTGGTTTCCCCTCTACCATCCAATGGCCTCCAATAAAGTTCACACTGGCTGTGAATAGCTATATTCAATTTCCTACTTTTCTTCAGAAAGATCTTAAAAAAAAAAAGGAGGGGGGAACTGGGATGGAAGGAGACAAGAATCACATGTGCCAGGGAAGCACATGTGTAACCAAGGGCTTGAAGATAATCTACTGAAGTAATTAAAAGCATACTCCAACCCTGTGTGTTCTTTTGTTCTCTGAGCACTTATTTTGTAATCATTGGATTGCCAAAGATTTGAAAAAAGGAAAGAAGATGCAGAATAACTTTTGCTACAATGACGAGGGAACTCTAACAGCAGAAAGGAAAAAGCATCAGGGTGCCTCAGTATCTACTTTTTATTTTGCCAAATCAGTTTGTAGAAAATCCTTGAAGCTTCTTAAAAACCTATCATAAATCAAGATCCTGAACAGCACTGCTTAATGAGTAACTCCCTTTGGTGGGATGCTACAACTCTTTCCAAACACAATACAAGTGTTTAGCAGCTTTAGACTGCTGGGAAAAATATTATCTGCATACAATTTAGCCAGGTGATCAAGATGACTTGAGTTTCAGATGGAAAAAAGACAGTATAATGGGGAATTCAGTCTCAAGCTGTTGAGCTGTCATCTGACAGCCCAAACAAAGCTATTTTGGGCTAATAGCATGCTTTCTACTCCCTCATATTCCATTACTCAATCTGGAGAACAAAGAACACTTTTGGGGGAAAAGAATTTCTTTGGGTTTTAAACACATTTCTACCTTTTCAAAGATTCTAGTTTCCCAGTATGTACCAATTTTCACGTATGTATACCACACATACATACATAGCTCCATGTTCCTCCTATAAAATCAGTATTTCTGTTTTTTTACTACCTCCTGTTCCAGTAACA
This sequence comes from Geospiza fortis, assembly GCF_000277835.1. Lineage (NCBI taxonomy): Eukaryota > Metazoa > Chordata > Aves > Passeriformes > Thraupidae > Geospiza > Geospiza fortis. Next base: position 467,502 of record NW_005054369.1, on the reverse strand, counting down.
CATTTGAAAATGGCATTTTGTTAATTGTCACAGTTAACAGTGCTCACTCAGGTACCTGCATCTGCAACCCACATCTCTTTTTTCTACTCAACTGACTCTGTAAAGATCCTAGAAAAAGAAGCTTGGTTCAAAAGGAAGAAAGTTTTTACTAGAGAGCACCTCTTTCTTTAATATTCTTCAAATGTTATGGACAGATTCTCCATTACTTTATTCTAGGAGGCAACAGGGTTTTTTCCTCTCTGCATGGGTAATTAATTAATACTCCAGAAGCCCATTTATTAGCATTAATTCCTTGCCAGTGCTTAGAGAAACAGCTCCCTGCATATTCACCTCCCCCAGTAACGTGTCCCACTCTTTACCTGTATCTTCCACAGACAGCTGAGGTTTTGTTTCTTGCTCTGCTACGTCTGCAACAACTTCTGCTGCTGCTGCTGCTGCTTCAGGGGGAGGCTGTGGAGGTGAAGGTGGTGCCTTGACAGGTGTAGTGGACTCTGGGGTCTCAAATGCTTCTTCAGAGTCAGAGCTCCTGGGGAAAATCAAAGCAGAGACTGGTGAGCACAGGGAGAATTCACATTCGCAGGTCAGGCTTGGCAGCACTGGGATTCCTGAGCTGGTGGCACAGACCTCAGCTCTCAGGCTACCTCTGTGTTTCCCAGAGGAGATCTGACACTCCAGGATGGCTTCCAGAGCAGGATGTCATGGCTGTGGTTTTCTCCCTAGACAAGGATTTATGTAATTTGAATTACAGAAGTGAACACACACTTGGAAATGAATCCATCCTGCAAAGCCTGCTTCACTGTGTGAGGGAGGCTCAGCCCTCTCTGTGCACACCCCTGTGCTACTCCCTTGCACAAGCACACCTAAACTTACTAAAAAATACAAATAAAAAGACTCTTATGAAGAGAATTTCCAAACATCTAAAACAGCACCAAATTTCTTTGTGTGCCCTCAAGGGTGAGACATGAAGGTATCTGAGGTGCAGCCAACTCCTGTGCATCCTCCTCTCATGGAAATACTACATTCTATTTCCAGCAGAATTTTACCAGAGCCCCTTTCAAACAGACCTTGTGACACAAGGTAAGACAGCCTGTAAAATGCATGGAATCCTGCAGGATTATTATCAATAATCCTTTTGTGGCACCATGTGCTCACAGGGACACAAAAACATAGGGACCACCATGGGTTGGCGCCAGCCCAGGAACGAGACAGCAGCACCCAAAATGGAATCATTCAAGTGAAACACAAGCTTGAAAGGGAGCAACTCTACAAAATGATGAGTAACATAAACATTAAGTGAAGATCTAAACCATTCAAGGACACACCACTTGCTCTTAGAGGTGTACAGCCATACGAAACTGTCCTTCTAGGTCTGGAAACGATAGATCATACTTAAACAGCCCAAATGATAAACATTTCATCCTTTGTTTGGGAGCAAGGAATGCAGTAACAATGGTGTCATATTCAATATGCACTCAACATATGTTCAGTATACATTCAATAAGCATTTCTGTTAGTCAGATGCAGTTTTTGTTGGTCTGTAATGAAGTAAATTGAACACAGCAATTTGCTGAAGTGCAGGACAGATTTGCCTCTTCCCAGTGGTTCTGTGTTGCCATAAAATGAGAAGCCATTTCATCCCCCAGAAGCACTCTAGAAGCCAGCCCAAATCAAGGACTCCTCTCATTTTGCTTGAGTTAGAAGGTTACTCTGAGCTGCCAGACTCTGTTTGGTTTCCTGAGACCCGTGATTATTTTAAGCAGCTCCATGTCAGGAGAAGTACAAATACAGGATTTACATTCATTTGCCTGCATCTATCACAGTATAAAGCCTTAGGACGGTTGGAGAAGAAGAGACCCCAGTGTCACTTCTGGCACCTCAAGGAGCACAGTAGTCCCAATTTTCCCTCTCCCTCTTCTCTGCAGAATCCCAGAGAGAGCTCCCACCCCATTAGGATGCACATCATGACCCTGCACCAACCAAATCCTGGCTCATCACCCCTGAAGCAAAAAGAGTTCTACTAGGTTATAACTTTGGGTGTTTGGAGATTTCTTTATTTCCTCCCCAAACCTACTCAGCTTAAAACCACTGTGTCTGGCTTTCCATTATATCTGCTCCTCAAAAACCCTTTATGCCACTTTAACCATCCTCATTTCTCAGGCCACAGGACAGTCAAACTGGAACAGGCACACTGCATCATTTCAAATCACATCCCCCCAGAGATGCACCATGTTTTAAGTTCTACATATTTCAAGCTTAAAGATCAGCTGCAAACAAAGGGCTTCTATAAATAAAGCTTCACAATAGGTATTCAACAACAACAACAAATAAGCTTTCTCCTCCCTCCATGGAGCTGGTTCAGGAAACTTTAAAGTTGAAGAATCAAAGCGAAACAGAGTTGTGTGATATTTTCCCAGTGTCATAAAAATAAACCCAGGAAGTTATCATCTAAACCAACAAAATGAGAAGTAATTCATGTCTCTCAGGCTTTCACGTAGTTTTTCATTGTGCTGCACTTAATTAATGTTTCACCCTTTACAATTTAAACTCAAAGTTTAGCTCTGTAACATTCAAACAACAATAATGTTTAGACTCCTTTTTCTCAAACTGTCTGTACAGCACTTGTAACATATACAGAAACTGGAACGGAAAAACCTCTATTTTCATATCCTACTCAAAGGAGGATTTGTTAAACTGCCTTGATGGAGCAGTTCTGTGTCCTCCTTAGTTAAATTATGGAGAGAACTGGTGCCTGTTTATCTACCTTTTAAAGGAGGTCCCTTTGTTTACTTGGTCTCTTCCTTGGATGAATTGGGCAAAATCATTTGAAGTAAACAGAAATACTTGCTGTATTTTTGTTCGCTGCATGAGACTCTGGAAAACCTCTTGAGTCTGTGGACAGACAGTTGGGGTGCCTGAGCTCCAGAAAAAGGCTTTGTTTTGCCAATACTTAATAATTCCCAAAAGATTCTGATGCAACACTCCTGATTTTCAGCTAGTACAATCAAGTAAGAACTGTCTTAACCATAACTCAAATCCTTGTTATGAGAAGCAGTTGTGCTCACAAAGAAAATCCTATTTAACAAAGAAACATGAAGGGAAGCTTAATACCAGAAAAATCTCCTTTATCATGGCCTGGGATCTGGGCAAGGGCATAAAGCCTGGAAGCACATTCCAGTACTATGCTCCAAAGTCAACATGCATCCTGGAAATATTAAATCTTGTGTGCAGTTTTCCTTAGTGAAAATACAGATGATCTCTCTTACACGAGGTATTTTTTAAGACCACAGTCCTGCGTTCAAATGGTAAGAAAAGATTTTCCCAGAACAACAGGATTTTCTGCGAAAAGGAAATTATGTATTTCAGCCAGTTCAATTCACAATGCCTTTTCTCTGAGAAACTCAGGGAATACATGGAACAAAAAGAAATAATGTTGATACTGAACAGCTCTAGGTGCAAAGCAAGATCGCCAAACTGCGATACACCCTGGGAGCTGGCACCAACTCAAAGCTGCACAAGGAGCAGCCACCACAGGTCCAGCTGCGGGCAGGTTCTCAGCAAAGGAAGAGTCATGTACCTTCTAGAGTATGATTCTGAAACTCCAGCCAAGGATGAAGCAGAGTGTGAACCTGCAGGATTTGTCTGTGGGGCAGTGATGATGAAGTGGGAACTACAGGAAGGAGCCTGGGAAATTAGTGGGAGCTGACCTTCAGAACATGTTATACATATCATTCCACCCGTATCTTTTGGATTATGAACATAACAGACAAAAAAAATACAGATTGTAGAAATCACAAAACATTCTTTCAGCCTGTCTCTTTCATGTTCCTTCTTGAAAGACACCAGTAAACAGTAAATCTAACACATACAGATGGGGTCCCACGGCAGGGAAGAACAGGGAAATCCAAGAATAAGACTGGACCATCCAAATCTGGCAGCTCCACATCAACTTGTGGAGCCTGAGCACTCCCACTCTCACCTGGAAAGTCTGAGCTCTTGCCCAGCCTGTTACATAAATCTCTGGAGGAAATACTGAAGGCAGAACCAGGGTTGACCTCTCTTCCTCACCTCTGGCCATGTGGAAACCCAGCCTCATAAGTTACATTACCTTTTTTTATAAACCACAGGTTCTTACAATTTAAATCCTCCCCAATTTCAGAAGGAAAAATTGCCTTTTTGTCAGCGTAGCTGGAAAGCAAGAATGAGATTTCTTCATTCCCTGCCTCTCCTCCCTGCCTGCCCTTGCCAGGCAGACACAGGCCCTGAAAGAGTGAGGTCACCCCAGTTGCCACCAGAAAATTCAATTCATTAAAAAGTGGCTTTCAGCAGAGCTGTGGCCTTGGGCTGTGGTGGGAATGCTGCCATCTGCCTTGGGTTCCTCCAATATTGACACTGCAGCAGCACAGCCAGTGCCACCCTGCTCCCTGCTCTCGTTGCATAGCAGGGACAGAGAATATAAAAGAAATTTAAAAGCAGGACTTTGACATGAGGACTGAGCTCAGCGGCATCACCTCCTATGGAGGTGCTCAAGGGAGCAAAACTGGAAGTGGGATGTGCCAAGGGAGCCCCACAGGCTTTTGTAGAGTTACTTCATTTAATGTTAAATCTATACAGAATTTCTATTTAGTGTATAGCCTGCTTCAGGAAACAAGACAAACAAACATGCCTGACTACTTTATGGAGTACTGATCTATTGATGTGCAATATGAACAATCTGGAGAGGAAATGGGGGGGGTGATATTATGAATTTTTGAAGCCAGGAGTTGGAGCTGCATTACTGAGAAGTGCTGCTTGTGCTGGGAGTGAGGAGAGGGAGATGGAGCCAAAGGAGCTGCTCTCCATCAGCCAGGGTTGTGGATTCACACTAACAACAAGACTGGCTTCAGGGGGATCTGCTCCACAAAAACAAAGGTGAACAGACTCTATTTCAATTTGCACATTTTCTTCCAAACTTTGCACTTAGGAAAAAGTATGGTTTATCTCCCTAATTAGCAGAACGTGTCCTGGATTAATTGAGGTCTCTCCTACCCATCAGTACAATCACTGATGCCCTGCCAGCACTCCATAAACTCAACCTTCTCCCTGCTACTCAAAAAACTCTCTTCACCAATTGTTTTGTCTCTGATTTTATTGACATGACAATTTCATTCTCGTGGTGTATTTAGAAATAGGACACATTGGGAGGAAATAAACCAGGCAATCTTACAACACACACACAACAACAAAACCAAACTGTGCTCCCCTGTCACCCAAGAAGAGTGCTCAGAGGGTGCTGCAATGAAAGCAAGGAGGGCAAAGGTCTATTTGGATGTTTGCAGATTGCCCTCTGATTGTAGTGTGAGTGACATTTGGAGGTGTACAGGGAAACTGAGGACTCAGAAGATGAGCAATTCCTCCCTGATCAGTTTTAACTGGTAATAACTCCTGCAGTCTTTTCCTGAGGTACAGCTGCAGCCCCTGAAGGGGAGGAGACAGAAATGAGTATTTTGTCTTTTTTTCCCCATCTCATCTTTAGATCTGTGTTCTTTACAACTGGCTAGAGATGCAGCTCAAGGGGAAAACGTCTGTCCAAGTACACCCATTGCCTCCAGGAGACGTAAACCCACATTAAAGCTCTCTGCAGACCTGTTCCCTGAGCCTCAGGACTCAAACAAGGAATCTGGCACCAGGGGATCATCTCAGCTCCTGCACCAGGTACTGGCAGGGACCTGAGGCAAACAGAGTCCAAGGCCATGGCATGAAGGACCCAGATGAGCAAACACTGCAGTGCTGATGCAAAAGCACCATCTGTGGCAAGACCTAAAGGAAACACATTCCATCAGGCCTGGCCCTGCAAAGCATTTGCAGCTGTTATATCATAAATTTAAGGTATAAATTTCACATGAGTATTTACTGAACAATTTATCATGCACCATGAGAGGAAACTCAATCAGAGAGAAAATGAGGGAAAAAACCCAACCAACTTTTTAGATTGTTCAATTTAGTATTGAAGATTAATTTTGGCTTTCATTCTGGGTATCTCCCACTGGGAGATGAGCTGGAAATAAAAAGGAGGAATGAGTTCTGTAGTTTCACCTCCATCGATCATTTTCAGAGATGATCCTCATAAAGGCTGCATGAATAATTCAGGTGTGGCTTACTGATGAGCCCAGAACCAAGGGTGCAGGAGTGGCTGCATCCTTCTGAGGTCAATCTGGTTGTGTGTTACTTAAGCAGGCACTTTTACTGCAGTGGCAAGGCCCACACAGGCTGACAGATCTGGAAAGACACTCAGTAACTCCAAGCTTCAGAGTTTTTAAAGTCAGAGAGACAAGGCAGTCAGAGATATGCATTAATTTCAGTCAAAGCTCATTCACTGTAAAAATCTGATAAAACTCTTTTGGATTTCCAGGTGTCATTTTCAATGGTTAAAATGATCTTCTCTTAAAAATCCCCCAAACCCAAGTAAGCTGCAACACAAAAAGAACACTGAGGCAGGATGTGCCAGCAACACATCTCTCCAGATGAAGACCAATCATGCTCTCTACTCTGCCTCTGAACTGCTGCACACACACAGAATCATAAAACCCAATCTTTGGGTGGGAAGGGACCTTTGAAATTCATCAAGTTCAGTGCTCTTGGTGAGTTCAGCTCAAGTCTGCCTTACCCACCCAGACTGGGACCTTTAAACAGCATGGACAGCTTTTTGTTGTAAATGTATGCAGAGTCCACAGGGGGCAAATGACTGCTCATTACATTTTACATTTTGGGCTTTTCCCTTTTGTTTATATAAAATTAAATAACTGACAATCTCTCATAATTCATCTTGTGGCATCACTTGTGGTTCAGTTACACAAATCTGATACAGAGACATATACAGTCTTTACTCTTTTTTTTTTCCTTCAGACTCTCACAAACACAGCTCTGCATCATAATTCAAAAACATCAGGAGAGTCCAAATGGTAATTCCTTTCCTGGAGATCAAGTTACCACTTCAGGTCAGCAGCCATTAGCTGACCCAAGGGCCTTCTCAAGAGGACCAAGAATGTTCTACAGCTACAACAAAAGGTCATTATCTTAATCCCAGCACTAGGTTAGGATAATACCAAAGATGTGCCAACTTTCTATTCTGTGATTTTTAAATATTTGCCTATCCAGTGACTTCCAGCTAACATGACATTCCCCAATAATTAGTTTCTTTTAACCTGATTGTTAGCTATTACATGTTTTGAATATGAAACATCCCTACAGATTTTAAATTTTGATATTAAATTTGTACAGCTACCTACAGAAAACAGAGATGGAATGGTGGAGTTATCTGGTTATTTTAGGTATTAATTTTTGGTAGACACCAAATATTAATACCTAAAATTATTTAGGTATTAATATTTGGTGTCTATCAAATAGGAATTAGTCTACCTATCAAACCTAGCACCCAGAGATCTGCTGAACACATGGTTTTAGAAAACAATGCAAATATATGTGGTGAGTGGCATAAAACCTCACAAACTTTCTATTATGCTCTAGAGGCATAAACCTCACAAACTATTTTCCCTTTCTCTAATAAAACATACCTTTGGAATTATAGGGTGCCTCAAAAGAATTCAGTGCCCCCTCTGGGGGTGTGAGCAGATGATCTCCAGAGGTCCCTTCCAACTCCAACCACTCTGATTCTGCGAGAACCTTCTGCCCAGAGCAGAGCACAGCCAGTAACCTCAGCCCAGCCTGCTGGAGCTGAAAGATGGGTGACACTTCAGGGACCATGGAAAGCCATCTGTCCTGCTGCCTCTGCCCCCTGGGAATGTTCTCAGGGCTGGATCTGATGCTTATATTGAGTCAGGAGCTGGGGCAGGTACCAACATGTCAGTCAGTGTCACCACAGTCCATTTACAAGACAGCTCCTTCAGGGACACATTTCTGACCATTAACTATTAATGGACCTCTCTCACACTACTGTAGGGCAAAGTGACAAGATCACCCATGCTAGAATTGAATAAATTCACAACAAACCCATACTGTGAGGAGAGCAACCATGAAAGAAGATGATGTTGGGAAGGAAACAGATCACCAAGCTTTCCTTCAGCTCACACAGGCATGACACCATCATCCCACAGGAACATTATTACTGATGTGCACTCACAGGATGAGAATACAGCCTTGAGAATGTAATAAAATGATGTTTGGTACTTGCAAGGTGGACACAAGAAAACCACAGGGTACTGGTCTCTGAGGGTCTGCTCCAGTGCTGTGCACAATGTCCCAGACCTCTGACCAGAAGTCAGTGGGAATTCAGATTTCCAGCGCTGAATCTGCACTGAAAAGTGCATCACCTTACAGGGGAATCCTTCAGTCTGCTGGCTGTGTTTGGCACACATACAGAATCTATACATCATATAATATGTGCACAGGAAAGGCAATCACACCTTGTACTACTCACCTGCAACACACCTGCCACATTCTACAGGTTCCTTCCTGCCTTGCAGAGTCTGATCATCAGAACAAAGCTATAATTTCACCACAGGATTATTTCAGCTTAAACAATAATGCTGGGAAATAATTCTAGTCCTACTTTATATAGGTCCTATATTAAAGTCCTACTTTATAGCAAGAAGTTCCCCATATTGCTTTAAATAATGTTAAATTTTTCATTTTAATTTTGTAACAGTCACTACTGCTGATTTACAGATCTCTTTTATTTCTACTTTAAAACTGCATATGGCTCAATGAAAGTACAACTCCAGCTTCTTTTATCACAGCAATTTCAAGTAATTTTATAGAAGAAATCCATGAACTGGGATGAGGGTAATTTCCTTGGTATCTCCATTCTTCATCCTGCTTTCTGATGCATTAAAGCACTAATTAAAAACAATACTGTAGGACACAGAAAATGAGGGCCATTTAAAAAAAAGGTTTTTGTAAAAAAACACAATCAAAACTGGAAGGTTTAAACAGCAATCATGTTTTGCATTCAGAGTAATATTCCACAAAATCATCTGCAGTTCCTTCCTCAGCAAAGGCTTTCTGCTCAACCCAAGAGCAGGATAACATCACGTGTTCATTTTATGGCCTGAGCATGAAGCAGCAGAGAGGCATCCTTTGCAATTCTCACTTAAAATGTCAAACAAATCCCATTCCACCGAAACGACAATGGCACAAGAGCTCATATTGACAGGGATGTGTGCAGAAAGCAGGGCAGGAGCTCCTCTCCAGAGGAAGATTTTAATATTACTTCAGCTTAAATATTCCTTCAGAAAACACAACTCCCCAGAAAAATAACCACTATTACAACAAAGATGGCCCTTGCCAGCCCACAAGGATGTGTCGTGAGAGGCACAAGGGTGAATTTTGGGACACAAAGAGGAGGGTGATCCTGCAGCCAGAGCCATCCCCTACCCTGAGCAGTTCTGTGCCTCCTCTCACCCTGAGCCCAGAGGGTGTCAAACCCTCTGAAGCTGCCCCAGAGCACCTCAGCTGAGGTGTCAGTGATGGACACCAGGGTGGATTTGCTGTGAATGGCTGAATATGGTCACACACTGCTGATCTGATGCCACTAAGTCACTTCTCAGCTCTTCCAGTAATGGGGGTTCCAAGCTGAAGTGCTGGGATAACTCAGTGCCTGAGCTCAGAGACAAGAATCTGCATTTTCTTTTTTAACACAGGTGAGATAACAGAAATAAAATGCTATGGCTTCCCCTTTCAGATCATTATGTGGGACTTCAGCAATGGAGAGTAATATCTTCTGTGTTATCCAAGCCACACAGATCAGTTTGGAAACGTGTCTGCTATAATAGATTACAAAAAGAAAACTATGAATACCTTAAACATTCATCACTTGCTATAAAAAGGCCCGTTTTTCCTCACAGGATGGCTATATTTAGAGAACAGGATTAGAACTGCAGTGGAGGGGAACTAAAAGGGCATAATCATCTTAAAAATAATGTTGCATTTTGAGTTTTAGCCTATTGTCTTATAAGCAGTCTTCCTACCATAACTGAAATGGGAAGAAGGAATTATTTTTTCCTGCTTTTTCTCCTTGTTTATTCAGCAATTTTGAGCGCATTTTGTGCAGAAGCCAAATTCCCACTCCCCCCACAAAAGCCATTTCCTGCTTTCACACAGCAATGCTAGAGAAATGTCTCAAGCTGTGGGAAACCACATCTGAAGGAAAAAAGACTGCGGGATATAACATGGCACACTTACAGCAGCACTTCAATCTACTTAAATCATTTTTCTAACTGATTAGCAAGAAGTTCCCCATATTGCTTTAAATCATGTTACATTTTTCCTTTTTATTGCTTTTCCTGAGATCTGGCAGGGTATGTTTTTCAACACCACTGATATAAATGAATCATAAAACAATCCTCCATGCTTTCTGGCCAGCCTGCTTTCTCTTTTACTGGCTTCAGCCTGAATAATGAAAATATCTATGCCACAGAAACAGGACTCAGAATTGAAATTGTTTTTTAAATCCCTACACTCTTCTCAGGCAGATGCTTTATTCTCTGAGGTACAACAGGAAAAAGCAATTTAATTAAAGGCACTCTTCTTCAGACATCACAACTGCAAATATACTAATGCGTCCCTAAATCACCAGAGGCTGCTGAATATTCAACCACAGAAATCTTTTAAGAAAGATGCAGGCTACCCCAATATCAAAGGTGGAAAATGCTTAAAACAAACATAACCAGTTAATACACAATAATCTCAGCCAGTGATGCATTCTGCTCACCCTAGTGGGTTAGGGCTTGGGGTTTGAATCAGTGGTTGATGTTGAAATATTTAATACCCCTGGCAGGTATCTTTCCTCTTCTTTTAGTCCCAAGGTCTAAAATTTTAATCCAGGAAACATCATCATGTGAACTGTGCCCCCACGAAGAAGCAGCCTGTGCTCCTGCTACACAGCATCACCAATGGGAAACGGATCAATAATTCATCAGGAGCCAGAGCCACAGGTTGGGAATTGCTTTGTTTACTGCAGCCACCTTTTAAATGCAACGATGTGGCTTTGCAGAGCCTCATCTCAGCTCTGCCACGCAGCTCCAAAGCAGGATCTGGGCACAAAACAGCGCGGGGGGATGTGTGACACCTGCCGTTCCTGGGGACCGGCCAATCCTGGGAGCATGGAGATGCTGAAAACACCGGGATGTGGAACAGGCTGCGCTCCTGCAGTGCCTGTGGATGGCCCTTCCTTTCGGAAAGGAGACAAGGATTACACAGGGGGAGAAGAGAGGCGGGGAGAACTTTCACTGAAAAGGAAACAGAGGAGGAGAAACCCTCTGCCTTCAACCTGCTCCATATTCTGCCTCTTTGACCCCTGCACAGCCCCCCTACAGGACTTTGCAAGATCCTCTCTAACCCTTACTCCTCCATTTCAACACCTAAAGCAGCTGCACGGACAGACACGTGGCCAGCAAGCAGAAGGAAAAAAGAACAAAAAATATGTATCTTGACCTCTTAACAACAACAACAAAATCTCTGCTTGGGCTCTACTCATTCCATCTCCTGCCTCGGGTGGGTGAGATCCAGCTGCTGCTCCAGCCCAGTGCAGCTCTGGAGGACTTCCCACTGCTTTCATTCACCTCCTCCATGGGCACAGTCAGTGATGCTGCAACTCTCAGGGAAACTTCCCTTTCCCTTTCCCTTTCCCTTTCCCTTTTCCCTTTTCCCTTTTCCCTTTTCCCTTTCCTTCCCTTCCCCTGGCTCAGGAAGCACCAACTCAGCACCACAGTGTGATGAAACAGCAAATCCCTGATCGCCAGTGGCATTTATTTTACCAGCTGGACTGCCTTCAGCTCAGCCAGGTGAGGAGCAGCCTGAACCTTCCCTTCCCAAGCTCCCACTTTGGTCCTGCACTTGGGAACTTACACCAAAGGATCTGAATTCCTTGCTCATCTTTCCTGTCCTTTAGCACCAAACCCTTTTCCCAGCACAATGCTGGACTCCTTTCTAAGGAGAGCAATGGGCTGCTATTAACAAGACCAATAAGTGCAGGTTTTTATGCTGAAGGAAATCAAAGCTCTGAAGGAGCAGGAGCTTATGTGATTGTAATTGTACCCTGTGTCAGATACAACCTGCTTTACATTAAGCCCTACCAAAAAAGCTGCTTTTGTTTAGGAAAACTGTACCATGTAAATTTGGACATAACTCTAAGGATTCTGATTGATCAAAATCAAATAAGCTTAAAATGGAAAGACACAGATTTTCTCAAAGTTTACACATTTGCCCCAACAGAATCAACAGCCCCAGTTCTTCCTCTCAGAGGTTTCCCAAGCATCCATTCATCCTCTGAATCCCTCCTTGCAGCAGAGGGAGAGGAGCTGTAGCAAACAATACTGCAGGGCAGCAACAAACAAGAAACAGAGCTCTACAGTTGTCCTGAGGTCTGTCTAAGACATATTCACAGTTGCTTCAACCAAAATTCAGCTCATGTGCACACTCCAATTTGGTTTCCAGAGCCAAGGAAGGACCTCACTATCTTATCTAGTGTCGCCATCAATGAAGGCTCTCAGGCCAAAACCTGCCTAACAAAAAAATTTAAGACTGTAGCGGAAAAAGGAAACTAATTCAATTTTTTCCCCATTAAGCTGGTTCTAATGGGAATACAAAACATGATATCCCCAGCCTGGTACTAAATTCAGATGGTTGCTTAAGAGCATTTAAGGATCTGAAGAGAAATGAGACTTTTCCTTTCTTTGCTTTTTCCAAAGTAAAAATACATTTGCTTGTTTGCTTCTTACAGCAAACCTGCCCACTTTCTCCAAGAGAATGCAAACTGCATTGAATTTCTAGCTGTAATTACAACTCTGCCTCTTGCCACTCAAAAGCCTGTTTACCTGGACTACATAAGAAGCTTGGTACATAGCTAAATCCTCACAAAGCACCAGAGGTGGATAAGGATACGGTATCCATAAGACATAAGCAAATATAAAAATGATAGGTGTATGGTCTTAAAACAAAGGAAATGTGCTTGTAAGAGACAGAACTGCTTTTCTGGGTGCTGTAATCATGTTAGAGAAACATTCAAAGCACCCAGACTATTCCCTCTTGAAACACACAGCACTGAAGAGCATCTTTGATTTAAATCTAACAATCAGATCCTCTGACTGCTGGGTCAAGGCAAGCAAAAAGCAAAAAAGCAAACGCAGCCATGGAAGCAGCTCTGCTGGTAAATGACAGCCACAATGCATGTGCAGGAAATGCCTTTCCATTCATGTTTTTACCACCTCACATCGGTTTTTATTTTCCAATTTGCCTGCATGTCATAATCCATAATAGATGACAGCAGCTCCATTACACATAGCATAGGGCACTCCACTCCGTACGGAGAGCTTTAGAGCACACATGGGTTTGCCAGACGTGTGCTGTGCCTTGTTAACACAGGGCTGAGGGAGGCTGGGGTCTTTTCATTTTATTTTCAAGGCTAAACGTGACCTGCCTGCTTCCAGTGACAGAAGAAGTGGTTGATGTAACCACCTCTCATATCAAAGGGAGCGCTGTCATTGACTTCAGAGATGAGATCCTTTGGGCTCAAATAAGGGAGGCTGGAATGAAAGACAGGGAAGCTTGACAGAAGAATCTCCTTGTTACTCCTGGTACATCTTAAGTAAATCATCCCCATGGCTTCCAGCAATTCACCCTGTTTAGCAGACAAGCCCAGCAGATAGAGCATCCTTTAATTACTGATGGGGGATGCTCACTGAAGGCTGTCAGTAAGAGGAAGAAGAAAACAAATTTATGTTTCCACATAATAAGCTGACAATAGGCAGAACTGTCTGTCAAGGGATTAACTCAGACTAAATATCAATTCAGTAACATCAGCTTCCCCTCCTTCCAAGACCCAAATTCTTTCAATATTTTTAAATTTTTTATATATATATATATATATATATATATCCCACTCTTCCATGTATATATATTTATTTGGGAAATTTTCCTATGTATGAGCATATACTTCTGTGCAAGTATTTCACCAGACTGATTTCTTTCAAACTTTTAAGAACCACACAACGGATTCTTCCACGTTTGGAAGAAACAAACAACAACAACAAAAAAGTGGTCAAACAAGGGCTTTTTTTTCACACATATGGAGTGATAACTTTTATAAATACTTGTGTATACAGACCCTTACACAAAGAAAACTGCTCACATCTCCTGTGCAGAAGGCTGAGACAATCCAGTTTAAATTTTTCTGAGTCTCTCCCGTAACCAACAAACAAAAGAAAAGACCACGCAGCAGAAGAAATATTGAAAAACAACCCACTGTGACACCAGCACCTTGGCCTGCTACCAATGATCAGTGACATTCAATTTCTTTCTTGGAGCCTGCTCCAGCTCCCACTGAAGTCAGTGGGCATTTCACTATCAACTTCAGTGGGAGCTGGCTCAGGCTTCAGTCATTTTCCTCTTGGATTGGCAAGGGATGCAAATATTAGAGACGCAGCACGTAAAGCTCCTGATGGGAGGAAATAACACATCAGCACCCCTTTGGCTGATCAAGAAATGGGCACTGAATGTAAATCCTGCCAGCTGCTGCAAAGACAGCAACCATAATGCAAGCAGAAAAGCAAGGTGTGGTTCGTGCTCAGGAGAATGAAACCCTTTCCCCTTAAAAAAAAAATATGATTCAGGGATGACAAATGCCTAAGAGCTCCCAGCATTTAAAACCCTAGCAACGTTTCCAGTTTGCTAATACTTAAAAAACGTTGCCAAGAGATAGAAATATACTGCTCTTACAAATAAAAGCACTGAAGATGAAGGTGGCAGCACTTGGCAAGCTGATTTGTGCTCACACCCTGAGCAGGGCAGCAGTGGCATGTCAGACAGAGCCATCTCCAGCTGTGTGTGTGCACCCAACAGATCCGTGCACACTTGAACATCATCTCGCTGTCACTGGCTCTGATTTCAGCAGAGCCCACTCCTATTATCTGATGGAAACGTGCCCCTGATTGAGCCCAATCTGTGACCACCAGGGTGCCTGCTGCGATTTGCAAAGCACATGACAGAGCTCATAACGTCAGCAGCGAGGTCTGAGCCACCCCACTTTCATCTGCAGTTAACTTTTATTGTCAGGGGCTTCCCTTGGGCTCTCCCTTTTTTATCATTCCAATTTGACTTTTCTTTTTTCTTTAAATAAAAGGGCAATTGTCTGCTGCCAGTGAGTGCTAACAATCCACAATGAGCAACAGAACACCCCGGGCTGTCAGTAGCAATAGTGAGTTTATTGCAAATACTTTTATCCTGGCAGAAACAAATTTACATTAAAATTTGGAATTTGGCATATGCATGCAAAAAGGGCATATTTAACCATAGATAAAATCTTAACCTAGACCCCTTTTCAGCGTGGATTCCAACACCAATTTATTTCTACAAGTTTCCCTAGCATTTAATCAAGAAGCCCATCATAGGATGGACTTTGGATACTTCGGAGAAACTCCTAAAGCAAAAGCTATTTAAGGAATTCGTTTGCCTCTGTAGTTTTTTTGGTGCTATTCTACTCCAGCAATGACTCCTGACCGACACCCCCCTACTCTAATGAACTCAGGGCAGCCAAAGCCAACCCTGCTCTCCCTTTGTGGAGCAGCTCTCCGGAGGGCAATCAGCCTCTGCTGATGGCAGAAGTGATGGCTTCAGGGATGCTGGAGCTGCGTGGGCAGCTGCCCAACTTGCCTGGGACATGGCCAGATGTTTCTGCCTCTGAGCCATCACTGCCATTAAGGAATTTGCTTATGTGTGCAAAGCAAGCCAAATGCAACCTCATTTAAAAAGCACTGGTAAAAGTTACAGTGATAAGGGTAGAAAGTTAAAACCTCACACCAGACCTGATGACCACGACATGCTATGAGGATGTTCTTGTTTTATAGAACAGGCCCATGATAGAGAAACACCACCATTCTTATCTCATTTTGAAGAGTATTTAGTTGAAGAAAGCAGCACAATCTCTTGGTGATTTATTTAATACAAGATTAGTAATACCTTCTACAAACTCTTCCCAATGACATCAACAGTTGCTGAATGATGCCTGTGCTAAAAGTGCATCTGTTGATTATGTCAGCCCTTAAAAGATCATCTTGAAACCCCACAGGAATGACTTAATGCAAAACATGAGTAGGTTTGTATATAAAAGGAGTCATTGAGAGAGATGACAATATAATTTACTCAAGTGCCCCTCAAATGTATAAATATATATATATATACACACCTTCATCTATATACATATAAATATATATATACACCTTGATCTTGTTCATCCGACAGAATGCTGTGGATGTGAAATGTGGATGTGAAAACAACGAATGCTTAAAAGGCTGTGAAAATTGAAGACAAAAAGCCTGAACACTGTTTTAACAACGTGTCTTTTATTGCCCAGTCCTTGGACCGCTGTTAATAATCAACAGCAGTGTGTGCAGATGAAAATGTCATTTATAGTGCTTTAAAGACAATGAGGCATCCATTTATTCCACCATATTATTAAAATAGAGGCTTTTTGTAGGAATGTCAGATGAACTATAGGGGAAAAAATATTAATTGCTGAAGCTACCCATCAAAAGAACAAAGGATGCAGAAATGCTGTTAGGCCTGTATCTTACAAATATAACAAGACACTGTCAAGCAAAGCTATCTGCTGATATACTGGAATATGACAATAGGGAGCAGATACCCACTTGTAAGGCCTATTACAGAGGCAAAACTATCAGTTACTGCTCTATCATTCCCCAATGGCTCTGAAGCACTTATCTCAAACACACAAATGATGTTTCAACCATAATCAGAGCTACCTTAACAAGCACACATTAAATTGAAAAAAAAATTAAAGAGACCTATATGAGGTTCGTTTGTAGACCGGCCCTAATAGATAAATACCTAAAACATACCAAAATACATAGTCAGTAATGAACACAGTAGTCAGACATGTAAAGATAAATGTGATTTATATAACTGTAATGACAAAAGGAGACAAGGCAGTCCTTGTAAAACCCGTTCAGAGGTAAGGTCCACGCTCTAGCATTCCAGCTCACCAGCCTGGGGTGGAGGGTTAAGGAGAAAAGACTGTTGGCCAAGTAAACTGACAAATCCTCTACCAGTAAACTACAAAATCCTATTTACAAAGGGGAAATGATGCTGCTGTTCCCGCATGCACATGCACATTTCTGCACTTTCATATATGATTTAGCCACCCAGAAAAGTACTAACTCGTTCTGAATAAGCACGAATTGCCTCTTTTTTCCTCTCTCCCCCAGCAAATCTTTCAAAGTCGGCCTTCAACGAGAAGAGACCTAAGGACACCTTGCTTACGCTTCACAGAGGATCTAACACCATGGCAGGGATGGATGTGACAAGGCTGATGCTGAAAACACAGCATCCGTGCAGAGAGAGGCCCTGAAAAAAGCCCAGCGAAACGGAGCTCCACGCCGGGCGTTTTAAACCGAAAACACAGCGGTGGCGGTGGGCTCGGGAACGGGGAAGGGGCTGGGGTTTTGTTCGCGGGCAATGCTCATTGTGTTTGACTGACCAGGCACCCAAAACACGGAAAGACAGAACGTACAGTGGCAGGCACACACGGAGCGGGGTGCCCTGGCAGCGGCACGGAGCTCGCCCACACCCCGCCGAACAAAGGCCTCAGACACCCCCACGGCAGCGCCCAG
>NW_005054369.1:427116-449618 GCF_000277835.1 Geospiza fortis | reverse complement strand
AAACAGCTCCGGTGCAGGGGCCTGGAACGGTACTATTGGCTATGGAAACCGGCTTAAAAAAAATAAAAAAATAAGGAAAAAAAAAAAAAAGAAGACGAAGAAAAGCAGACCCTCCCTTTAAGCACACATTGTCAGCTACTGTGGCTCTCTAAGGACCTGCAGGCAGGACCATTACATTGTGTTGACTCAGCCGATTTGAAATGCAAATGCCCGTGTGCGCTGGGCGCCGCGCACACATCTCCCCCCAGCCCCGACGAGCCGTGCTCACCGGGACCCTGGCACGGAGCATTAACGAGCAGAACAGCTGATTTCTGCTCCTTTCACACACCGGCTCATCCCTCTTGCGGGAAAACAAATGGAATCTTCCGTGAGGAACGTAGGGAGAATATCATGAGCAGCCAAGGTAAACAAGCCAAAGTGGGAGCAGCTCCATCCGACACTGGGGCGCTTTAACCATTCTGCTCCTGCCTGCACAGAACCCCTTGCTGGACAGGGATGCTTAATAAAGGTGGGGAGGATCTCTAAGACCACGGATTTCCAAACCCTACAAATCAGCTTGTCCTTTTGCCATTGAGGAGGTACCAGGGCACTGGGAATTCTGAGATGCTGAAAAGGATGGGCAACCATCGCTCTCCACATCCCTGTCGTTGGCAAATGACGGATGATTCACATACAAGATGTGTTTCACATCATTAAAGGAGCAAAAAAAAAAAAAAATCAGTTGCACTGCTGCCTGTACCAGGAAAGAAACTCTAGGGATACAAATGGCTTGAAGCTATGTAACAATTCTGGATACATCACAGGGTGGAGGGGTCAAAAGGATCAGATAAATTTAACAAAAATATTAAAACGTGCTGACTTCCAAGCCCCTATCACCGCACAGCTTTTATGCTCTAGTGGAGGCCTCATTAGGCTCATGCTTTCAGCAGTTTTGGGATTTTTTTCTCTGCTTGCATAAATCCAGTTGGGTTTTCTTGCTTGACAGAAGAATGACTACTGAATACATGTACAACATTCTGATTCTCTGGGTGCACCCACAATAAATTGTTCTTGTTTAGTGAAGATTAAGAACTTTTCATTTCCAGAGGCTGCCTAAAATTTAATTCTGTTTTATGAACAGCATCAAGATAAATTACATTTTTCTTTTCCCTACTTATTTTTGAACTGTAGGGGAAAGCCTGTGAGCCAGCACTTTGTTCAGCCACAAGCTTCCGAGCAAGCTATAATTTTGGGGTTGTTTTGTTTCTGATAAAAGCCAAACCCTCATTTCTAGCATCTCATTGCTGAAGACTCATCCCAAGTCCACCAGAGAAGCAGCAGCAGTGCCTCTCTCAGGGACTGAGCTCCAGAACTTCAGGAGCAGGGCTGGGTGCCTGAGCCACAAGTGACCCCCAAACTCTGCAGCAGTGCCCAGCTCTGATCCTCCCTTGCCAAGGTGGTGGCAGCTCACTACACCCACTGTATTTGCCACTCACAAGTAAGGAACACGCAGAAAGTGCTTAAAGTGTATGAAAATGTCCTATATACTCTTTGGCAGGAGATTTGAAACAGTTAATAACTCCAGGATTCCCATCCAATATGGGAAATCAATGGTACTGGCCAACAGACTAAAACTCCATGTCTGTATCCAGAGTCCCTCACTTTAGTGTGTGTTAGCTCTGCCTAGTCTTTGAATATTATAATAGCTCCCTGCTGGATTTCATTTGTTACAGAGAAAAGGAAGACTCAGAGAAAAGAAAAATCCCTAGAAAGGCAAACAGCAAATTAAGTAAAGCCCTACCAGGTACCTGGAGGCCAAGAGGGAGAACACAGGCACTGTTTGTCCTGGCAGTGAGGAAAACAGGGACACTCCTAACAAGTGCAAAGAATACACTTAAAAATGCCTGTGTCAACTCCTTCAAGTTTCACATGCACGTTTATTAAATAAACAAAGCCCTAATAAAAGAAGGCTGGGATTGAATCCTACTCTGAGTCAGCATGGTCCTTTCAGGAGCTGTACAGTGCAGGTTTGCTTTTTTTCCATTCTCCAATGTTTCTATGCAACAAACATTTGAACTGCACTAGAAATGCAGGTCTTTGCAAACATGCAGGACAGGAGGAAGGGCTTCATTCAGCCTTTGGAGCCCAGTTGTGCCTCTGCTCACTCTTCCTGGGTTACAGGGAGCTCAGGGTTATGGTGAGGGGTGTCACAGGCAAGACACTGCCCCCTTCTCCCCTCCCTCTCATCCCAGTTCCTGTGCACAGCTCAGAGATACCCCAGAGGACAGCTCAGTGCCTCTGAGCTTCTCCTGCTCATGAACAGGACAGGATTTCTCTCTTCCCTGTGAGAAATAACCATCCAAGCAGCTCAGCTGCAGCAATGTGAACTGCTGCTGGCCATGGTCTTTCACAAAAAACTCTGCTGTAACTGAGCCTTGGACTGGAGGGAGTTTGTTGCCTATGGGATGCAATAACAAACACTAAACTGATGTTTCTGGGCAACCCGTGCAAGAAGCCAAAATGTAGATTTACTCCTGATTTGGCCATAAAATCTTTTACACTACAAAGCTGCAGCCCATCCTGACTGG
This sequence comes from Geospiza fortis, assembly GCF_000277835.1. Classification (NCBI taxonomy): domain Eukaryota; kingdom Metazoa; phylum Chordata; class Aves; order Passeriformes; family Thraupidae; genus Geospiza; species Geospiza fortis. The sequence continues at coordinate 447,051 of NW_005054369.1, read as the reverse complement.
TAAGAAATACCTCAGATGAGAGGAGCTCCACCTCTCCTGCCTGGCCCCAGCTCACCCTTTAGGCCTGCCAAGAAGCATCAACTTAGCACTAAATTTAGTGTGGGCTTTTAAAAATACAAAAACTGTGTTGACACTCTGAGTACATTTGGTAAGAACTTCTCTGGAACCTTAAAAACACACAGATGTAGCTCAGAAAGAAAAAAATCCCATTGCAGCTTCAAAGGATTTAAAAATGCCCTAGGCACTTCAGCCTAGGGTTTAAAAGCCATGTAACAACTTATTGTGATCCCACTGCTGAAAATCCTATTTAAGAATTCAGCACCATCCTTTAAAATTAATCATTTTCTCTTTCTGCCTCTTTCACCCATTTAAGCAAGAGCCATATTTTGGCCTCTACTAAATTAATGTTTTATTGAAACTGGATGTCCACTGATTAGTTGTTTAAAACATTCTACAGACTCCTAAATATTTGGTCTTATTCCATTTCATGTTTATATATAAATTCAAACTTAGGTCGCTTGCACCCAATTTGAAATTTTTGGCTTCCATCAAAAAACAATGCTGAGCAGGACATGATAAGGTTTGAGATACTGAAATTTATGTTCTGTTTCTTTGCTCTTGGCTTCAGTGTCCATCGTGCCAGGCATTTACACAAGTTATAAACATGACCACACATACACACACACAGAGAACATCAAAGAGCCTGCTGAAAGAAAAGCCTTCCTCACACATCTATTCCCTAGGGAAGGAGGGGTGAATATTAAGCTGTACCTCCTAGCTGCAATGCATTATTGAGGTACTGTGCAGAAACAAGCACCATATAAAAGAAAATGCAAAGACAGAGCAAAACCAACATCCCAAACAAAAAGGGATAGTATCTGAATATTCTCTGGTTTCTGAATGCTAAGGGATGGTATCTGAATGTTTCTATGGCATCTGAATCCCACTGCCATAGCTCTAAGGAACAGTACTTCCTACAAAAAAAAAATGGGGAAATGTTTTAAAAAACAGATTATTGTTGAAACATAATTCTAACTCTCAATAATTTTTATGTGTATATATATGTGTGTGTGTGCGTGTGTATATGTATATTTATTTAAATGACACTGCCTTTGGACCCCAAAGCCTCGAATGCAGCTTGGGAAGAAGATTTCACCACAAAGCCTCTCTTATTTGTAGGCTGCCTGGAGTCAAAGGGCTCATGGCAAGGCTGTCCACAATATCAGACTGCCAGGGAACAGCAACATCTTTCCTAAAGGACTGAAAGGACCAAACTGCTTGAGAAATCTGACTCTGTATGGAGAGAGTGGCAAAGCAAAGCCGTGCCTGGGGAGGCTGGCTGTGCTAGAGAGCACATTAAAGCACTGACACCTTTTGAAGTGCAGTGGTGAGAGCCCTTTTAGGACACCCAAGGCTGGAGACCCCCGTGCTCTGAAAGCCCTGCAGGACACGAGCCCTCCCTGGGCTCTGCTGGTCTGACTCTGCCTGCCAAGTCCTTCCAGCAATGCAGGTCCCCCAGGAGCAGAGATGCTCTTCATGCTCCAGGAAAAGCTCAGCAGGCTCTTTGCAGCCATGTGGGCACTCAGGGCTGGGGTTCATCTTTCTAAGGGTTATACAGCAGCCAGCTGACAGGCTTTTAAAGAACTCAAGCATTCTTCATTACAGGCTGCACAAAAATATGTAAATCTAGGCATGTTGTGCTTATTTCTGTGCTTCTTTGCTCACCATGCATTTTGCCAGTCCTGGGACACCATTATTTCCTTTTGCTTTGTTTTTATTCTGCAAATCAGACCTTCTCATTCCTGTAGCCAGATTTTTGTCTCATCTCCCTCTCTCAGAGAGCAAGAGGGGATGTGTCTTATAATTTCCATTTCTCTTGAGGAGAGTAATTTAAATTTCCTCCCCAAGGAGCTGAAGCTGCTGCTGGAACACCACAAGGCATTTACTACCCTTCCTTTGGTTCTTCCCATTTTCCTGTTGACTCCAATCCTATGTCATGCCCTGAGATGTGCCACAAGGAATCTGTGTGAGACCACATTCATCATGTACTTTTTTTTTCCAGCCAGGTCATTCCATGCTCCAGCTCACCCCCTGCACTGCTGTGGGACAGGGACACCATTTAGCACTGCTGCTGTCACTACCTCCTTCAGAAAGTCACAGCTAAGCACAGAAACCCAACCAAACCCATCTTCAATCTTCGTCTCCAGAGGTGTGATTTAATGTTTTTTTTCTTCTTCAGGGAATAGAAGAAAATTAACTCTATTCCAGCCAAAACCAGGACACCACAGTACTGCATGTGAGCAGACCATAATTTAAAATTAAAAATCTTTATTATTTTGAAAGATGATAACCCAAACCACCTCCTGGAGGGCCAAGATATGACCTCTTGCTGCTATCAGGTAGCAAGAGCAGTGAAAAAAAGTGATTTTTTTTCTTTCTCTCCCTTAACTTTATGAGCACCTTTGTGCTACAAATAAAAGAACAAATACAAAAGTTAGCTGAAACATGTAACAAATTTCTCCCATTTTGGTATACTGGCAAAAAACAGTGAAAAGTTAACACAAATTGGAACATCTGTGCTTCAGCAGTGCCTAATAAATAGACATGCACTGCAGTTTATGGCCATGGTGTAGTTATTATTATAGTCTATAATTAGCCATTTAAAGATGCATTTATTGCCATCCTTCAAAAATCCAGTTATCCTTAACTTAATTCCATTCCAGTACAGCTAAATCAGAAATTCCTACACAGAATTTTCAGATTGAAATCGTAGGTTTGTTGATTTTTTTTTTGTTAGCTGTAGGTTTTGGATTAGTTTTTGCTCAGTATTTATTTTTTAATGGTCTAAGAGTGGGGCACTGATTCACAACTGGGGAATGTAAATGAAATCTGAGCAGTAAAATAATTGCAGAGCATTAAATCAGTAGGATATTTTTCAATACAGTTTTCAAGGAAAACAGAAGCAATTTGTTCAACTGCCTCTGTGCATCACCTGGCACAAGTCACCCTTATCCATGTCACCGTGGTACAAAATTATACACCACCAAACACCACCAGGAGATGCTGGGTATAAAGCTTAACAGACTTAACTTGTTCTTACAGATCAAATACTTAGATAGACACATCGTCTGCTCGACCACTTATCTAGATTAACATAGTGTGAGTGCTTTATTTGCACTGATACCCTCCTCATGAAAACACACAATGTCCCAGAGTTTTAAGCCTGAGCCCACTGACATCTGCTAATTCCAAGAAAACAGGAGAGACCTGTGATGATGCAGCCAGGATGGACACTGAATCTGACAAGAAACAAACATCAGAGTGTGTTTCAAATAGAAATAAAAATAAAACCAAGACAAAACATAAATAATTGCAACCCCTCCCCACTGATCCCTGCTTGGTTTCTAAGGCCACTGCTTAATCTAAATTGCAAGTGAGATTAATGGCATTAAGAGTTATGAATAACCAAGATGCCTGCTTAGTTATTGAAATGTCCAGCATGGGAAAAGCAGAGGAAGGATAACAAAAGGGGCCCTGCACGGTGCTGCTGGGGGGCTCCAGGCTTTCAGGGGCCGGCAGTGAATCACCATCAGCAACGTGAGAACGGCACACCCCGCAGGATTCCACGCTCCAAAGCCTCCCTCGGAACTGAGGAGCCACACCAAGTGGGAGAGGAGGCTCCCAGGAGCTGAGCACAGCCCTGGCTGTGGGTGCTGCCCTGAAGGAGCGGGGCTCTGCCCCACACAGACCCTCAGAGGAGGCAGAGTTTGGGGTCAGGGCAGCCAAACCCCTCACACCTCACCCTGCAGCCTCTGCTCTCCCCTCTGCTGCTCTGCTTTCCCCTCCTGCCAAGGCACAGACATTTCTGTTTTGGATTTTGGGCTCTATCATGCTACTGCTGTAAGAGCCAGGCCTGAATTCCTCAGATCACAAACAAAACTTTAATCTCCTATTTACCAAATTTCTGGCTTGGTCTTCAGACTGGGACCACAAGCATCACCACATCAAAGGAGGGCTTTTGTTTTACTGCTGAATATGCGCAGATCATGTCCACGAGCCAAATGCCCAAATTCTGTTGGCATTTTCAAACAACAGAACTGCAAAAACACCACCACAGACGACAGGAGCTCATCTTGCTTCCATGTTTCTTTTTAAGTCTCTGAACATCCTGTGGTGTAAGATCCCTAGGGCAGCTGGAGCCAGGCTTGTTAGGAAAGGAGCTGCCTCATGCCAGGAGGGGACTGACATTTTGTAGGGTTTTATGCACCTGCCCTCAGCTGACAAGATCGGTGCTGATAATGCTCTCTGGGAGCACCTTGTTGCAGGAGATTTCAGCAAGCAGAATCCAAAGGCCTGCCGGCCTCAGGGCCCAAGTAAAGAATTAGATGATGAAAATGCAGGATGAAGAAAGCAGACAAGAACAGTATTCCCCCCGGTGCAACGCTCCGCTGTGGCTGCTAAGGATGGGTGGTCAAATGACTGCCTTAAAGAAGTCAGCTTGCAGCTTCAATTTGATTTCATGAGAGTTAACACAAAATTGGTCTGAAGTATGTCTGGTGTGTCTGAATGGCTTCTTTAAGCTTTTGTTTTCAGAAGATTTAGCATTAGAGCACCCCAAAAAGCACAGGCCATATTTTAGCATAACAGTGATTATTGAGAAATATAAAACACACCTGACAACAGTTTCAGCTCATTTTTTACCTGCTCTAGGACAAGAGGTGATCCCATGCAAGTCCTCCACCCTCCTGGCGGTGTCAGGAGCTGTCACTGTGTGTGCCACAGTGCCAAGGAACAGCATGCCAAGCCTGGAGTGTAATTTCTGAATATTTACTGCCATGGTTTTTGTAGGATGCAGAATGATCAATGCTGTTCTAAGACTCCTTGTGGATGGATTAATTAGCGTAATGACATTTTCATTTTCATGCCAAATTCCCAACCAGCAAGTGGTTAGAAAACAGGAGACATTTCCCCCTTGTGTCAAGCACCCTTTAATGCTCTGCCTTTTAAAAATGGAGCTGCTGGCAGCTATTTGTTGACTGTCCCCCACATCCTGGGTTCACCCAGATAACCCCACCATGCCAATCCCACACCCAGCTACAAGAAAATCCACAACATTTTGGGCTTCAAACACAACAGACACCCCAGAGTTTGATGTTGTTAGTAATAAATTGAAGATGTCTACACAAAGGATCCTCCTGCTTGGGGCTGAGCAGTACTATACACGGTACTCAGGAGACAATCTCCTCTGAATACCTGGAATGGTGGAAATGGATGAAGAGCAGCACTGTGGCTCATTCCTGTCCACTTTTTACAGGCTGGCTGGTTATGTGGAAGGGATCTATTTTTTGTGCTGTTTTTCATGGTGTCAGCCACAAAGCCTCAACAAAAATCCTTGGGTTTGGTTTATAAGAATTAAACAACTTCCTTTCAATGCCTTCTATCTGTTGCTATCCTGAAAAAAGCATCACTTCACTTGTGCACCAGACAGCCCAGACACACACTACTACTATCCAGTTCACATGAGAAACATAAAACCCACAAAATTACACCTTCCTTCTGCCCCAGAAAACCCCAAGCCCAAAAAAAACTCCTGCAAACTCCCACATTTTGGAAGGAAAGAGACATTTGTATCCCACACTCGTACTTCTCATCTCTTCCTTGCTCACTGTCAACTTAAATGTTGTAACACATTCCTTTCAAAAGGGTTAAATTCACTCAAGAGAAAAAACCTTGAGTTTCTGAATCCCATTTAATCCCTTCTTGGTTTTGAATATATCATTAAAATCAGCTCAGTCAAGGATTAGCAGTGTTGGTCCAAAATGAAGGCAATACATTGATTTTTTATTTCCTCAGTTTCACAGCAAGCCTCGCTGAAGGTGGGCAAAAGGAGAAAACTTGTTTTCAACACACAATCAAGCAAATAAAACCCAGAAGTCATAAAGCTTATCCTGTTTTTCTGCCTGACACCAATTCTTCAGCTTTGCTTCCTCCCAGGGAAGCATTATGAAACATTTTGGAAACCAACAACACAGAAAGTAGAGCTTTGTGTAAACACTGTTGTGACTTTCTGCTTTCAGAGAGATTTGCTGCTGTGCTTCCAATTGGTTCCAGGCTCATTTCAGGAAAATTAGGTAAGACAGAAATGTGTATTTGATTTCAGAGACCAACAGACATTCCCTGTCTATCCAAAGTCTCTCAAAATGTTCAGACTCCAGTCTGCTGTAGTTTTTGAAGAAAACTGAGCTGGTATCTGACAACAGCAAGGACCCAGCTCTCCGTTCCCATCAGCCACACAGAACATCACAGGTGCATTTTCAAAGCAAGCAGTGAGGCTACAGCAGAGGACAAGCTCAAAACCAGCACTTGGTTTTTGTTCTCCAGAACAAATCATGCCCATCTCTGTTCCCCACAGCACAAAGGGATGGAGAAGCTCCCCAGAGACTTTCCAGCTCTGTCCATAGGCTTCCATAAGAATCAGCTACTCTCTAGCAATATTTCAGCACTTCTCTCACACTATGAAGTGTCTGTGACACGGTTCATAATGTGATCATCATAATCATAGAGGAGACTGCAATGCCTCAAGGATCCATTTTACAGAAAATCATAGAGTGGCCCAGCAGCTGCAGAAGTTCAGCACCTTGCCAGACACTTCCCATCAATGTGACACAGTGAAACAGAACCCAATTTGCAGGCTGTTATTTTCCATGGTTGATTTGACTTGATACACAGGAACCACATAAAAATACAAGGTAGTCTCAGAAGTATTCACATAAGGGGCTGATTACAACAGCAAACAGCTATTTGGACAGTAATATTTTTGCTTTTCAAGAGGGTGCAAGAATGATCTTTTGTCCAACAGACAACTCTAATTCTCACCTCTATATGCATCTTAATTTCCATGAAGATACAAACACACCAGTTCAGCTTTGGAGAAAGAAGCTATGGGTGACAGGATCACTATTCTCAAGGCATAATGATGTGGGAAGTAAAAAGATTTCTAGAAAGCTGTAAAAGCAGGCGCCAAACACATAATGAGGGTGCTGGGAGTGCACATTTGGGCTGCTGACATCCTACGCTGGATTTGGATTCTGCATTAAGAAGTTCTACTAACACAACATGTTGCCCAAAGAGGCAGTGGACATCCCACTTCTGGAAGTGTCCAAAGCCAAGAGTTTCTTATGCACACACAGACATTTACATTATTGAACATACATCAATATCAAAACAAAACAGAAACTTCAAAAGGCACAAGCTAATCTAAGTATGTAAGCACAGCAGCTCTGCTTGCCTGCAGAGTTCTAAAGTTATTTCTCCTGTTGTTCTGGCTGAATTCTAGTGAAAAGGAAAAGAAAATCCCCATGTTTTACTGGTTTCAATTTGGATTTGTAAATGACAGTCATTTGTGACTGCACTACAGCAGTTGTGAAATCCAGGGTACCTGTGAAGCTCAAACAATTCTGGATGATTCTCTGGAAGGAGCCAACATCTTGGGGTAAGCATTTTCCAACTTAAAACCTCACCTGCCCATTTTTCTCCATTTTTAGATGATAACCATTGTATCTACCCTTCAATATAGAAAATCCTCTCCAGATGACAGAAGTTGCATACTGGTGCAAAACACTTCTGTTCTCCATCCGTGGTACACAGGTTTGTGCACTGCAGTGTCATGGAGGAAAACTACAAAGACCTGGCCTAACTGTGCCTCAGCAGCACACACACTGAAGGTGAAGACACCATTTTTCTGATCAAAACAATCAGGAGTTTAGAAGAAATAATTAATCAACATTTCCTAGATATCAAAGTCAATAGTTTTTTCAGCAGCATTCGCTAATAGCTCTTTGTGCACTGTTCACAGCAGAACACATCTATTGTGTACATTTTAATTCATAATTCAGAGTACCCTCCTGCTGACAGCAGCATCTTTTGACATTTCTGAGCAGAGCTGTAGTGGCATAACTGCATTTCCTGTGGTGTCTCCTGTCTTGCATCCCACTTGTCACAAGCTGCCAGTGGGTATTGCTGGGGTGGAGAATGCTGCTCTCCAGGGAGTGCCCATTTCATCTTCTCAGCTGTGCTGTGACCTTTTCCATTAATAGATGTCACAATAAGGGCAGGTCTTGATTGCTGAGCCCCAAGAGCAGACTGGTTAATCACCTCAGACAGGAATATCCAAGCACATGTCTTGTCTATATTTGAGATGGGATGGCTGGGACATGATCTTTATGGTTCATTCTAATCCAAATTATTCTGTGAGTCTGACTCAGTTTAGGGGTTTTCAAAGCAAAAAATGTGCTCGAGCACCTATCAAACACTATGGCAACAATCAGTGTAGATCTGAGGCAGTGAAACATTTAACTTTGAAATAAAGGTAGTATTTATTCAGCAAGAGTGAAACCAGCTGAAAAACTTCTTCCTTCACTACTGACACTGACAATGCAAATCAGGTGTGGGGTGGGGAAGTTGCTGGCAACATCTGAAGGGGAATGAGCAGAACAGTCCTCTTAAAAAACCTGATCTTGCACAGTTTCACACCCAGAAACAAAAAAAAACACCAACAAACTTTAATGCAATAAAGGAAAATATTGGGGAAAAAACCTAAAAAAAAATAGTTTAAAAATAGAAGGAAAGATTAGCACTGTAATAACCAGTGTAGCCTAAGCTCCCTCTTCTGGTATTTTGGAGTAGATACACTGGATTAGCCAGGTCTTCATAAATCTAACATTTGGATTCAAAATCTAGCAGCAAAACGTTCATATAACTCAGACAAAACACCTGTCAAACTTAGTCAGCCGCTTTCACACTAGAAACATTTCTTAAGCAAAAGATGTAAAGACGTGAAAAGTCTTGTAACAATGGAAATCACACAATACCTTTTTTTTTCCCTTGTGAAACCTTTGGTTTCTTCAGCAGGCAGCTCTACACCATCACCAGGGGCCACAGCCAAAGGTACATCCTCAGAAACGTGGTTATCAACTCCCTTGCAGCTATCAGGCTTGGAAGTGCTGCAAAACAGGTATTAAAAATAAGCTGACAAATTTCAGAAATGCCCATGGAGCTTTAATAGTCTCTTTATAGGATGAACTTTGGCTGGATCTACAAGGAGCTGTAAGGAGCACAACATCCCCTCCCAAATTCCCTCTCTCTCACACCTCCCAAAAATTACTTCTTCCTCCAAACATTATTTCACTTCACTTCTCAGCTGACCACATCATCAGTAATATTGCAGTCTTGATGGCTCCTATAGACCATAACATTAAGTGCTAGAGAATTTAACTGTATATTAAATCAGTATAATAAATAAATCAATCCCTAATGACTGATTTGCTGTTCTCACACAGCCCTTTCTCCTCACTGAACAATATAAACATTCGATTAAGCAATTTGTGTTTTAGTAAAAAACCCTAAAATCTGGGACTAAAACATTCCCTTACTTTAAAAGCTGCAAAAGGCTGTAAAGCTAAACACAGCAACCCCAGAACTCATCACATGGATGTGAGGTCCTTCTGCTCAGCAAAGCCCCACGCTCAGGAGCAGGGCAGTAACCACACAACTCCCCCTGCTCTCAGCCACACTCATTAACAGAAAAGGAACTCAATAATCCATGACTTCATGTCTCAAAAGCAGGAGCAGTTTAAGATCTTGTCATGCCTGTCTGTCTGTCTACTGTCCCTTCCAGAGCACACCAGAGGGACACAAATGTCCTGGGGCAGCGGCCACATACAACAGCTTCCCCTCCCGCTGCCAGATACAGACACAAATGCTGATGGAAATGTTGATGGAAACAGGACATGGCTAACAAGCTTTTTACAGGCTTCCTGAATTAAATATAAACAGCTATCTTAGTCATTCCTTTCAAATTTTTCTCTCCTCTTCCCCCAGTAATTACACTGGAATTGTAGGCAGCAGATGGAATTGTGTTACTGATGAAGAGTGAGTGAGGTCCAGGGACAGGCTGTTCCCTTCTCTGGTGCACAAACAGAGTAGAAGCCTAAACCACATCCCTGACTTCAGTCACAACACACAGGAGCACGAGAACAGCCACCTCCCAAAGTGATTGTGCACTCAGGCACTAAGATCACCAAAGCTCTTTGTGAGTGTAGTTTACCTTGATTAGCTTATATCCACAAAGCTACTTTGTGCCATATGGGACAACTGCCCAGCTCTCCCAAGAAATTATCTCTGCTTTCCTCACTCCTTCCTTCCTTTCCTTGCTTCTCTTTGTCCAAACTGGCCTGATAGACACGAAATTTTCAGCTCCATCAAGTGAATGCAAATAAATAAATAATGATTAAGAAGCAGGCTGTTTCCTTTTTCATGCAAAGGCCTTTGTCCTTGGCTAAAAATGTCTCTGCACTAATATAGTAACAGCATCCTCTCTATACCAAGGCTGTGACTATATAGGGGCACACGGAGAGCAGTGAAAGTAAGATTTTTAAAGCAGAAAAAAGTGAACTGCTAAAAATAAGTGAATGCTGAACATCTGTTTGGAGAACAAAGAAAGAGCTGCAAAACCCAAACAATTCACAAGAGGGCCCAGCCAAACAAGAGCACCAAAGGCACATAAATTATGGCCCTGGTGTTATGGACACACAAAGCTGCCCCAGTCTTAGAGCAGCACCTGTTTCACCCACACTCTTCACACAGGTCCTAATGATCATCTGCAGCCCTTCAGCTTCCCCCTCCAAGCCTTTCCACATCAAATGAAACCCTTTTCAGAGATATTCTGACTAATGAGTGTCATTCCCAACACTAAAGCAAAGCTGGCCATCAACACACCAGCATTTCTGGAAAAGCTGTGCTCCCCATCCTTCCCAAAGCCCTGTGTCCACTCCTCCTCCTGCACTGCCACACTGCACAAATTGAGGCAGGGGAGCACAGAACAGAAACCCTGACCAAAACACAGACTTTCTGTTCACTCTGAGCTCTCCAGCCTAACACTGCATCAACTGGGGTCCATGTGTCAATTAATAGGACTTTTACCACCTCAGACATGGAGAAGCTACATTAAAACCTCTACACAGCTCTTATTAAAACAAGATTTTCCATTAAACTTTTTTCTCAACTGGTAATATTTTAATGGTTTCAAGAAGAATACTGCCAAAAGGCCCAAGCCTTCTCAGTGCACAATAAACTATACATTGACCAGTACTTATCCTGTGGAGTTGAGCTGATTAGAAAACAAGCATTTTCAAGCACTATCTCTTATAAGTAAACCTCAAAAATAATTTTCTGACTATCTGTGTGCACAGACAAATGTGGGTACTCCCTGTTTGTGCTGCCAACACTGAGAAGTACACCCTAAACACATGCAAGTGCCTTCTAAGCTGTCATTTTTTCCTGGGCATTTGAAGGTTTGGGTTTTTTTCCCCACAAGCCAGGAAGGAAGTTGCAGGGAAGAGACAGCCACTGCTCAGAAGTGTTTCACACCTCTAACCTGGAGCCCAGGTAAGCTGTGGTCTTGCACAGACAGGGCTCTTATTTGCCTTCGCTACCTTTCCAAGGCAAACATTCCTCCTGCAACACAGAAGTCCTGTTGCAGAGCTCTGCACCTGCAGAGTAAAGAGAAAGCTGTGCCTGGCCAAAACTTCTCCTACAGCAACACGTACTGGCAAATCAGAGTGAACTTGGCCTTTCACTGCTGAACAAAAATGCTTGGCAGAACCACCAGAGAACTTTTTACCTAATTCTTTCCAGGGCACTTCTCTGTAGATAAATAAATAAAATCTTACTGAGCAGATGCTAGCATGTTGTCCCTGATCAATATGGTATCAGCAGGAGAGAGGCAGTCAGTCACCCTCAAGAAGCCAAACAAAGATAGAGCTTCCTGACTGGACAGATGGAGGGACAACCTGATCTCTTACTCTGCCCTGCCATCTGGAAGCCATTTAGCACAAAGTGACCCCCATCATGCATGCACCATTATTTTTCTCTGTCAAAGTGCACACCATCTGCATTATGTGACACCTCTGATGGGGAAATACACAGAAACAAAATCAAATTTAGTAAATAACTAAATATTTGGGGGGAAACCACTTTATGATTGCACCTTACTGCAGACAGACTGGAATAACACCATGGCATTCAGAGCCCCTGTAACATTTCCATTCTGCAGAGGTACCCAGCAGGCAGCACAGACATCACATTGTGCATTAGGGAATTGTATCCACTCACACTGAAATGCACTGGTGCTATGCTTCTACATAAAATGCCAAAAAAGCAGAGACTTTAATAAGATTATTTTACTTATATCAGCAATAATCTGCTCCATGAAGGTGAATTGTTGATGACAGATAAGGCATGAAAGAACAAACATCACTGAGGCTCCTCCCTTGGGTAAGAAAAGCCCAGTCCTGCTACATGAGCATAATCCCAGTGTTTTAACACTTTCATTTGCTACCAACTTTATATTGTTGGCAAAGCCCAGGGAAATCAGCAGAGCTGCTGCTGCAGGAGGAGCTGCACCAGGACTGAACACACAGGAGCTACAGCAGGGCTGCAGCTGCCCTGATTTAACCCCTCCTCTGCCAACCAGCTGCCACCTGGGGGTGGGCACAGGAGCAGCCTCTGGGTTTTCTTCTGCTGGGACAGCAGGAAACCCCTCTGCAAAGCTCACAGAGAAACTAGCAAGTGGCAACAACCTGGACAGGAAAGGCAGGTGAAGGAGAATGGGCAGGCTTTTATATCCAAAGCTGCACACGGATGCAAAATAAAGGAGTAAGGAAAACAAACAACACTGACAAGAGTTAACTTGTGCAGCACTTAGAAAAACAAACAAACAAAGAGTTAAAAGCAACAAACACAGAAGAAGCACTCACAGCCAGCTTCACTCCAGTTGACCACAGTCTATTTCTCTGTCAGTTTCCTCTGTTTCAGGAATTGGAAAACTACCTACATCCAATGTGAAATAACCTCGGTTTGCCACTTTTTAGTGCTGAACCCTTGCAAAAATCCTTGCAGCTCCCTCAAGGCCAGGATTTGGAAACCACCAGATCCTGTGGTTGCTGCACAGTCCCTGTGCCCTCACCCCTACTGGGCTCAGCCACCCTGGATGGGGCAACCACAGCTCAGCACCAGCACAGCCTGTGCCACTGGGGTGGAGCAAGGAGCCCCGAGACACCCTTCAGACATTAACAATAAAACATTTAAAAGGCACAAGTTATGGAGGAGATCAAAAGGGAAGGTGTAATAGAATTAACTCGAAATTCCAGATTGATGTGAGAATGCAAACAGAGTGAATTCATGAGGTTTACAAGAAACAGTGAATTAAAGCACTCTGAGACTGCTCTCCCTAAATGTTTAATCATAGACAGCTTGTGTGCCTTTTTCCCTGCAAACAGCAAATTATCACCCCAAGGGCACACAATCTTCTGTTCCAGACTGTAGTCCAAAGACCATATACAAATCTTTCTGGCACTTCTGGTGCCTTTTTCATGCTTCCACATTCAGAAAGTAGTTCACAGCTCCACCTCAATTAATGCTCACTCTTTTCTAACTGTCTCACTACTACGGCCAACAATCCATTAGCAAGAAAAGCAGTATCCACCAAAAAACATCAGTAACCCAATTACATTTGTTAAAAAACAAAAGAAACACAACTTTTTGAGTAAAAACTTACAAGAACTGAAAGAAATCCACATCATTAGCTTCCCACTGAAAGCTTCTCTAGATCATCTTACTCTGACTGTAGGAAAAAGTTTGTTTCTCACAGTCTCTCCCAGCCAGCATTGGTGACTAACCAGCTTGGGGACTGGTGGCAGAGCAGGATGGGCTAAACAGCAAAGTCACCCAGCTTTTAAGGTGGATTGAGCAAACCACACAAGGTCCCTCCAGCCTTTGATGGTGTATTATTGTGACTTCAGCTAACAAATGTAATGCTAGCTTAAATATACTGTGTGTGTTTACACTCCACTGAACTCCTGGTGATTGAAGGGTACACACACCCTACAAGGCTTCCTCTATTGTTCTGATAAATTTATATGCCCCAAGATCCTGACAACCCCACCACCACCAGCACAAAGAAAGCAACTTTCCCTTCTCAGGGCAAGCAAAGGCAGACAAAAAGGCCAGAGTCCAACAGAGATACCTGAATGCTTTATAATCAATATTATACTGTTTAAAAACTTCTCAAAGAAAATGCTCCAAGGATTATTTACCTTGTACTAATAATAATAAAAAAAAAGTATAAGCACCTAAAAAAATATAGGAAATATATTGCACCTTCAGATACTATGTGCTGAAGTAACAGAATCTCAGGGAAGGGTAACCAGAATTTTCTTTTGAAGGCTTTGACAAGGGGGGATTTAAACTCTGGTACAGATCTCTGCTGATAGATAGAGGCAGACTCAGCAAACCCATCAGCAATGGCTCTAGCAGACCTTTATCCATGCAAGGAGGGTGGCAGCAGTTCCTCAGCCAGTGCTGAGCTCCTGGTGCTCACTCCCCTGCAGCAGGGAGCAGAGCAGCCCCTGCCCTGGCCCAGGCACAGCCCTGGACAGTACCTGGCTGCAGTCAGCTCAGCAGCTCCCACGGGGACAGCATTGCCAGAGGCTGCACACACAGCTGAGGGATGCTCACAGGGATCCAGGGGAGAAGCCAACTGATTATCATCACCTGGTCCAGGAGGGCTGTGGAGAGAAAAGACAGAGAGAAAAGCAGCCTTTAATGTCTGAGTTATTGCAGAATTACTGCTGTTTATCCCTCTGAATCCCTGGACTTGAGCATGAATGAGCTAACTTGTGTGTTAGGGAACACAGAGGAAGTTGGCATTTTTCATCTAAGTTGCTTTTGTTCCCACAGAATTAAATCTCTGGATTTTTGTCTGACTTACAACTGCAGAAGCAGTGAGACGTTACAACCCAACAACAAATGAACCCCATTGTGCTCCTGATTATGAACAGCAAATGAGTAATGGAGCTGCAGCTTGAACAAGAGAAATGACAAGATTCCCTCTCAGAAACCACATAAAGTACAAGGAGCTTGACGCTGGTTTCCACCTGAGCTGGGGGGGCTCACTGGTGGGGGCACAGAGTCAAAGGTGTCCAGGTGCTGTGGAGAACACCCACAGGGAGACATCCAGCCTTGTCCCATTCCTGGGAAAAGCAGAGTGCCACTGAGAGCCAGCAGCTCAGGACTGAACAAAACCATTTGGAAACACACTGCTGAATCAATACGGAAAGGAGCCTTGCTGAAAAAGAGACTTTGTTTATTTTTACAGGACACCAAACCATGGGAACCCCCTAAAAACAATGTTTTTGCTGCTACTTCACATGACTTTGCCACGTGACCACCCAGAGATCAGAGCCCTTGAAGCATCAGTTTTCCCTGAAATTCACCAAAATTCTCAAGTTATTTGTAAACCATAGAGTGTGACCTTAAACTGCTGATGGAATTTCACACTGCCCTGGACCCCTTTGTCCATGCTGTTTCCTGTGCTACCCAGTGAATACAACACTGAACACACAGGGATGGTACCCCATACACAGATGGATTTGAGGTGCATAAACTCAAAACTGTCACTCAGCACTTGCAATTCCAGCTCATAAATAAAGAGCTCAAATCAGAGAACTCAGCTTTAACTCTAAGTGATTACTCTCTTACCCAGAGATCCTGGATGATTCTCTACTGTAATTTAATTTTGAATCAAAAAGCATAACAAACAGTTAAAGTTTACTATAACAATGTCAGTGTTATTCTGGTAATGACTGAAGGTACACTGAATGTACTCACACTTCCCATATTTTATCTAAAGGATTCTGTACCATGTTCTTATGGGAAAAACAATTACACCTCTGAGCAATTGACCACAGGTTCCCTGGTTGAACCACACCTGAGGGCTCTGCCTGTTTTAGGGACCTTTGAGCCAAGGTATTTACAGGTTCTAAAGTCCTCTAGCTTATTATCATAAAGGGACTGGTTTTCATTCATGACTGAGTTGCAGCTGGGGTGTCCCCTCTGATTTGCCTTAAAATGAGTGTTTAGAAAGTCGATTTTTGACAACAGCACTTTACAATTTATTTTTATGTACATAATGAGTGAAGGGAGGAGATGGGCAGGTTTTCTTCTTGCTGTGACAGTAAACACCTAGAAAGCACAGCACAAACCCAAACTGCAGCTGAAACTGCTGTGCCCCAACCTATTGAGAAGTGTTTGCTCCTCACCACTCACGTTTCCTGCACAACCAACTCCTGGACAGGGATTTTCATAGTTTATAGACAAAGTAACCTGAAACTCAGGCCTGGGGAGCTGATGGAGAAGCTGCTCCTTGCCAAGCCACCCTGCTCTGTGCTGCACAAACAATGAAGCCATCCATGAGCTGCTCAAACGAGTTCCACAAGTGACATTCCCGGGAATCTCAACTGCCTTTGGCTCTCCAGGGGCTGCCACCAGGTCCCTGCTGCCAGCCCTCTGCAGCCACCAGCCTCTAGGGCCAGCTTGTTGCAAGAACTGAGCTCCATAAAAAGGCCATGAGCTTTTTCCATTCTGCTGCCTCAGTTCTGGGTTGAGCTGGGAAGGGGATCGACATAAAACTGCATCCAAATTCTGCTTATGACAGGCATGACTGAAATCGTTTGCAAAGGAAAATACCTCACAGTTTAACAAGCAGTTGCTTACCAACAGCTGCAGCAAGCACACTAAATTCAGCCCCAAGACCACGGGGTTCAGTCTGTTATTAGTGTGTCACAAGAGAAAGACACTGCCCATCAAGTGTCCTTAGGCTCTTGAGTTTCACAATTTCACTTTTAAGGCCTCTACTTAGCCTTGAAAAGAGATTTTCCAAGTCACTGTTAGAAGGGAGGTATGCAAATAACAAGTTTCAGGCAAAGCTGGACCCACAGTATTCATTATATATCAACGAATGAATGAGAAATAACTTCATAAACCTGTCTAATTTCTTTTTAAGCACAGCAGGTCTGACTCTATGTGAGAAGGCTTCAAACCAAGGCAAAAAATTTAAGATACACACAGGGACATAACTTGGCACACATGGACACAGAGACAGCGAGTGCTGGGTGCTCTGCTGGGTCTGTTTGCTGCTCTCCTCCTGACATCCCTGAGATGCAAGCCTTAAACCCCTAATTTCACAGGAAAGTTATAAAACACTCAGATACTGGTGCTGGAGACAGAAGGCAGCTCCAGGTCTTGGCATTTACTCCCTGTCCATGTTTTTCCAATCAGGAGAGCTGGATGAGGCTCCCTTTGAACACTCAACAATAGCTCCAAGTTTACTCCAAGGGAAACCAATAAGCATTTCAAACTCTGCTATCTCCCAGCCCCAAACATTTGGCTGCTTTTAATGAGATAAGAGCAAGATTTGTGGATCCTGCTCTCACTCCAGACATCTCTGGAAAATGGCACCAACAACCACAAGGCAGGACTGAGCTCTCAGTGCTCTCATCACCCACTGTTTTTGTTTTCTTCAGGACACAAGATGTTCTCACTGGGTACAGCAAGGCTGACAAACAAAACCCTTCATATTTCATACTTGGTTTTCTAATACTTTGGACCAAAGAGTCAAATTTTTAAGCCTCAGTTTACCCATACATAAGAAAAAGTATTAATCAATCCCAGAAAAATGCAGAGAATTTGCTATTTCTGTTAAGCTCTTATATTGCAATTCTTTGGAAAGGAAAAAGATCTAGCAGTACCTAAATCAGTTTCAAATTAATTCATTAAAACAGAAAACTTGATCCATTTTATTAATTCCTTCATAATAATAATCTTCTCAGAGTTCAGATTGCAGCTTATCTCTTACATTAACCATATTCACTGAAATAAAGCTGGTGTCTAGAAAATCCAACAACAACCTGTTACAGTGACTCTATGTCCCTTTGGTATTTCTGTTCTTTAAAAGTATTTCCATGATTACTGGGAATTACCCTGTCAATGACTTAGCAGAGAAAGAGGTAAGAAGTTATTTCTCATACAAGAAATCAATATTACAGGTATCACTAACTAAAACTGAACTTGTTTAGGGAATAGCTCAGAACTGCTGCATAAGATACAAACAAAACACTAAAAACAAACAAACCCCTCTTTTTTTTCCCCCTCCTGCACTACTACTTATGAACTTATTTAAAATCCATTTAAATGGATTTTAATGGATTTTAAAACAGCATTTCAGGAAAAATATGAGAGTCTAAGATTAAAATGGAAAGTGTGGCTTTATTTCCCAAGGAACTAAGGGAACATCCATCCTCACAGGAGGAGTCCATGCACCAGCAGCAGCTTAAAAGCTCAGACTGGGGGTCATTTTTGTTGGTGTGTTTAGATTTAGCCAAGGTTTTACTTTTACCAGCTAAAAACACACTCACAGTCAGAAGTTCAAGTTTTGGGCAATACACTGCATTTTGTAAACCCAACAAAAGACCGACTTATGCATTTAAATATGAGATTTTGGAAAAATCTCTCAAATTCCATACTCTGAAGAAGAAACCATGCCTTAAGAGACTCACACCAGCACTTTGTATTTAGGCTTGGCCCAGGCCAGGCTGAGCTCTGCTGAGCTGGAGCTATGCAAACACAGTAATGAAGGTATCCAAGAAATGAACTGGCATGTGATAATTAAAAACAAATAAAAACCCTGTCACACAGGGGGAGCACGAGTTTGATGCCCAGTGTACGGCAGCAGAACTGCACTCCTGGAAAAAAGTCACTGTCACCAAGAGACCAGAGCTGGCTCCCGGGGGAATTATTCCACATTTCCATGGTGTCCCTCTGAGCAGGACTCGAGGAATCAGCAGAACAGGTCTGGGTGCTGGGTGCCGGTGCCTGGAGCACACAGGGAGGGTGGGGCAGCCCTTGAGTCACACCTGTCCCCAAGGGAGGGACGTGCCACCACCCTGGCTGGCCACAGGACACGGGGCTGTCCAGCTCCGGACACACGGCTGCGCCTCCAGCAATGGGAGAGTCCCTTCCCTTCCAGCACAATTCCACCCCAACAGCACCAGAAAGGCAAACGGGAGCTGGTTCTGGAGAAATGATTTTTCCAAGGCTTGCCGAAGGCAATCCCCACCTGTGCAATGAAAGCAACCCAGCTGTGCAGCAGCTGGCAGTGCCCGCAGGTAACTCCAGTGTTCTGCTGGAGCTGTCAGGGATCCTGCACAGGCATTCCCCAAAAAGTGCATTTTTCTGGCACCCCTTGTGGAAACCCTGACAAGACAGAGGAGTTATCTTGGCAGGGGATGGGGTTTAGTCACACATTACCTGAGGGTCTGCGCTTCCTCTCTCACCCACCCCTCCTTGCTTAAAAAACCCCTCATTTCTGTAACGTGTGCACCCATATTGATCACTGATTTGATCAGCTGTAACAATAAAATACAATTTTTTTGAGTGTTCTACACTACTGTGGTCGCATTAAAACTCAGGGTAAGTTACTACATTAAACAAACACAACTATATTAGATCCAAATACTTAAAGGCACTGAAACATGTGTTACAGCACTACTTCCTTTGCAAACTAAAAGAGGGACAGCAGAAAGCCACATAAAAGTGTCAGAAATATAAATCACGCCTGCACAGGATGAATAAGCAGATTTGCTGTAATAACTGTCAACCATTAAAAAAAGCCCATCACGTCACCACGAGCAGCTTTTAGAGCTCGGAAGGGCTCGGGAAGGGCTCTCGGTCACATCCTGATGTCACTGGAGCAAGACTGCAAAGTTCCTAAATCCCCAAAGTTCCCAGCCAGCAAACCTGAAGCAGAAGTTCCTCAGTGCAAACAGCACGCACAGAGTCTCCTCCTCACTCCAGCAGAAACCCCAAACCCAGCCAGAAACCAAGGCAGGAGCCACAAAACCACTGAGGTTTTTTTATTTTGGGGCTGGGGGAAAAGGAGAGTTAATCCTGACCCAGAGCTGGAGGCAGCGCTGTGAGAGCGGGAGAAACAGCGTCCAGAAAAACTCAAAAAAGCCTTCAAAAAAAAAAAAAAGAAAAGAA
>NW_005054369.1:410367-426854 GCF_000277835.1 Geospiza fortis | reverse complement strand
GGGCAGCGCAGCCCGCCCGGCCCGCGGAGCTCCGCGACAAAGCGGCCAAAAACACCGACCAGCCCGGCTAAACACCTCACACCTGGGCTGGCTTCTATTTTATTGAGGGTTTTTTCTCCCCGCTCCTCGTTTTTACGGTGGAATTTCGGAGTTTCCATCCGCTGGAGGGGAGGGGATGTGAAGAGATTAAATTACGGTGTGTGTAACGCTTAAAGCGCACACACACAGCTCCCAAGGCTTTAAAAGTCGCTTAAGAAGAGCCTGGTTTAATTCATGGTGTTTGGCAACTTTTTTTTTTAAGTTTCAGTTGTTTTGCCCAACTTTAGAACTTTTAAAAATGTTTTCAGGATGAAGATGTAGCATTCTTAACTATGTTCACTGATGCATTATGTGTTTATAGCTAAGCAAGTAACACTTTTAAAAATCTAAACCAAACCATTTTTAATCCTGGCTTAATTGTTGGGTTAGATTCCAGCTCCTAAAGTCACCCAGGTTTTCTCCTAGTTTTTTTTACTTGCCTTCTTTATAGGTTAATCTCCTTTTTCTGTATCTTCTTTCTCATGGATTTCTTTACCTGCCTTCTTAAAACTTCCTTTAGCTGCTTTCTTATGAGTTTCTTTTTTTTTCCATAGATTTTTACCTGTTTTCTTACAGGTTTCTTTACCCAAAAGAAAACTGAGCAGTTTTAATTAGTTACCTGCCCTTATTATCTCTTGGTTTTCCTATGGGTTTATTACAACACAAAAGAAGGGCTTTACAGGTAATTAAGTCTGCATGGGGATGCAGAAAATTGCACATAACGAGCTGCCAGCACCCAAGGAATTAATTGTCTCTCCCCAGAGAGATTATTATCATGTTTATGACACATATGCTTTACGATATCTCTCCCACAGCAAGAGAGTTGGTAGATTGGGCATTTGGTAAGCAATGGAGATATTCTGGATAAAATCTGGGGTTACAGGGAGTCAGTTCAGCTGAGTTAGTTTCCCCGCTGACTCCATGTCTCCAAACTCCTCAGCCGTGGTGCCAAAACTAAAACTTCCTTCTCAGAGCTCAGTCCAGCCCCTAGCAGGAGTGTACATCTCTTTTTAATATTAAGGTACAGTAATGATAAGTCCTCGTGGACTTCTCAAAGCACCAATTCAGAGCTGGGCTGCAGGGGGGGAAATACTAGTCAATTTTTAATTTTTAACTCTTTTGTTAAAGAAGTCAACTGTTTCTACTTCTAGCTCTTGTCTGATCTTTTATAAGCAAAAAGAGGCAACAGATTTTTGTTCAGGTAAATTTTGTGTTAGAGGAGAACTTTCCATCTAGTCTGAAAGGAGAAGACAGGTATTTCCCCTCCACGTGCTCATTGCTGCTTTTAACAATTCAGATACCTGAATAGGAAATAGAAGACAATACCAGATGATCCCCAGACACCAAATCAGACCCTGTAATGGGTTAAAATGCTGAAGGACGGGTAGAGAGCCAGCACCATCTGTGCTGCAGGGCATGGCTTTCCATGGGACAAGCAGTGTGCATGGTGTGGGGAGCCAGCAGCACCCACTCTGATAGCAAGAATTAAGATGAGCCTCAGAGTTAAAACTTTCTGGGGAGAGCATCTCTATCATATCCTGCTTCCCAAGCAGTAGGAAACCAGCCATGGAAAAATTTTTGATTACAGGTACAAGGATCCAGTCCCCCTCTCATTTTGGGGGAAATTAACCTTTTTTGCCATCTGGAAGCCATTTCTCAAATAGCTTCTGCAGGTATAACTGCCCTGGGCAGGCGGGGAGGGGAACCCTGGAAAGAGGATGATTCATTAAAATTAATTTTTATTTTCTTTGCAAGCAGCAGTCTGGCACAAAGCCACGGCCACAGACAAGCCATGTTCCTGCTAACAGAACCAAACCCAGCATTTTTGGAATAAATGCTCATTTTTCTCAAACAACATACTTCTACCTGTTTATTCCTCAGCCTTTTGCCATGCCAAAACCCTTTGACCTACAGTGAAGCAATTTCAAGGCACCTTTGTCACAGAAATATTTGCAATTGTCTCCTAGTGCCCTCTGCTATTTAAAGGTGGGAGCCTGAAAGGCTGAAACTCCGGAACAGCGTGCTCAGGTGTGCCTGGGCTACCTGAACTTGGGGAGTACAGAGGGAACCAGCTGAAGAGCACAGGGAAACAAGAGATAAGCTCCCAGCAGACAAGGACAGGGCAGGGGTGCCTGGGGCAGACCAAAGAGCTGCCAAGGAAAGCCTTGCAAAGGTTTCTCTGGAGGCCAGAGCTGGACCAGAGCAGCTGATGAGAGGGACTGGGAGCAGGAGAAATTTCATCTGTGCCAGAGTCCAAACCCTTCCCTGGCTCACAGGGAACCACAAGGAAAAGTCCAGAAAGCCATGAGGATGGGACATAGCAGGGGGAACACTTAACAGATGTAAACTGTGGAATCACAGAATGGGTTTGACTGGAAGGGACATGTACAGGAGCCACCCCCCTGCCATGGCAGGGACACCTTCCACTGTCCCAGGTGGCTCCAAGCCCTGTCCAGCCTGGCCTTGGACACTTCCAGGGACCCAGGGGCAGCCACAGCTGCTCTGGAAAACCTGTTCCAGTGTTTTACCATCCTTTCAGGGAAGAATTTCTTCCCTATAGCCAATCTAGCTCTGCCCTCTTTGATTTTAAAGCCATTCTCCCTTGGCCTATCACTACACGGCCTTGCAAAAAAATGTATGTGTGATTTTAAATTGTTCTTTGTGAAAACTTGGTGCCTGTTTTGAGACCCTTCTGCAACAAACCCATATTAATATACTAAAGTTTTAGAATAAAACAGGAGTTTTCTTGTTTGCATTTCCTGACCAGAGGTTCACAGTCATTCACTGTGCAAAACCACAGACCCAATTAACTGCAGAGAGCCTGCCTGAGATACCAAGCCATTTCTGTAACAAACACCTGAACTTTATATTTCCACTCCTTTCCACACACAGATTGCCCACCACCATCATTTGTGGTGGCTGAAAATTAGGTTGTGTATTTCCCAACAATTTGTACTGGAGAGGCTTTAGGATGTCTCTTTAAATTCCCAGATTTTCACCTCAATCTAAAGGAAAGTTCAGAGTTAACCCATTACATCTTGGAGGATGAAAGTGATGGGAAACTGCCATTTTGCAAATTTCCAATTAAGTGAGGCTGGTTTTTAGAAAACCCTGGGCTAGACTCAAAGCTTCACAAATTCCAATGATAACTTCTCTAGAAAATCAAGTTTATTTGGAGTTTCTACCAGAAGATTTGGAGAATGGTAGATGTAATATAAGTTTCATGTACCATCACAACATTAAAAAAAAAAAAAAAAAAAGAGAAGATGTGGGAAATTTGGGAGACTTTTAAATATACAGCAAAACTATCTTTTGAGTGTTTAATGACATTGTTAGGAAGGGGAAATGGAATTTTTAAGTGTCTATTTATTTTTTTCCATAGTTGTTAGTAACTGAGCAATGTATTCATGCTTTTGCTTCCATTCCAGGAAACAAATCCAATCTTCTCTGTCTGCTGCAGAGTTATTCTTAGCTGGCTTTGATATTTCTATCAGCTAGGAGAGCATAACAATGTTATCATGGTTACAAATTCCAAAGATTTTACATAAGCTCTTGAGTGCCTTAAAAAAAAATTAAAAAAGGCTTTATTGATTACACTGTTTGTGTTTCAATGGCCAAAGCAGCTAGGAAAAACAGTCTGGAGAAGAATTTTAAAAAGGCAGTTTGATGAGTTTCATGGAGCACATGCTCTGCGTTTTTCAGAGCACCATGGACAAAGAGAAGCCAAGAGGGACAAGCTGGAGGCTGGGAAACACCAGGCCAATGAATCACTTAAACCCTACTTGTCTACATATAGCCTGTCTTCCTAATTTGATTTTTTATCTGTTGAAACAACTAGACACCCCTCTTATTCAAGCAGAGCAGGACAACTGTCGCTGTATATTTATATATATATATATTTATATAATATTTATATATATATGTGGTTGTGTGTGTTTATAGTGCTTGTAGGATGGTCTGGGTGGGAAAGGATGGCAGCACAGGGCAGAATTGTCCCTGGTTGAGCTGCCAGGGGCTCAGGGCCAAGTCCTGAGCTGGGATCACTCCAGTGCAGCAGAGATTTTGGGCCAGCATTTCCCCCCTTGAAGGGCAGGCTGCAGCCTCTCCCACAGCTGTCTGGAAAGGAATGTACTAGGAGGGAAAGCAAGTCAATTAGTGAAATTAAATTGGAAACAACCCTGTGCAGTCCTGGGGCACTTTTGGACAGCTGGTTATTTCACTGAGGACGGTGGATACCAAACAGGGGAACTGGGGAAGGGAAGGGTTGAACAAAGAGGAGGTGCCAGCACATTTCAGCAAGGACAAGGAGGCTACCATCCCATTCTGGGGCTGGTCCTTCCCCACAGCACAGAATGGGGGCAATCAGCATTTCACAGGGACCTTAGAATCCAGAGCCATCACACCTTTGATTGCAGCAATTAAACATTTCTGCACTTGTTACTGCAATTTGAGAAGGAGAACGACTTCTAGGCCAAAGAGAATATAAGAATTAACCCGTGAGGTGAGTATACATGAACGGGCCCAAACAGATCCATAGAACTTTTCTTTTTTTCCAGGGTACCCAGATGTTGGAATTGCAACAACTAAAAAATCCCCTCTTGTTTTTAGCAATGCATCTGTGGATTTCCACACACCTGGATCAGTATAGATAAGCAAGGCACCAAAGAATCAACATAAAAGGAGGGGAAAAATAGAAAGAAAAGGGTAATGCAAAAACTATAGAGTGCTAGCTCTTCATCCCTGTGTCTGTAATTCTGTTTTTAGAGATGCCCTCCACAGGGTTCAAAGCTGGGGCTAATCCTATTTTGCATATTTTATTAGACACAGGGACCATGGAAGAAGCTCCATGGTATATCCAATTTTCCAAGAAGCCAGAAGATATTGTGTTGGAACAGAGAGAACAGGGGATCTGTAAGGTGCAGAAATGATTTTGGGAAAACAGGCAGATCACTTGGAAGAAGAAAGGTTGAAAAATACATCTGGGGAAATCTAATTAGGAGGGGAAAAAAGCAATCAAAGTAATTTTTCACTTCTTAGAAAGCAATGGGAGATGTCTGTTGGGTAGGAGCAAAGTTATCTTAATTTTTACTCTTCTGTGAATAGAAAAATACCAAACTTAAATATCTCAGACTTCACACAGATGAAATTCCCACAGAACTGCCCATCCTGTTAATTCAGTTCAGGGCTGCAGGCATCTCCAAAGGCACAACTGTACTGACAGCTGAACCTACTAAGGATGACAATGAGAGTAAGAAGGGAGGAAAATAAAGAGAAATAATTCAGATACAAAGGAAGAAGGAGAGATAAATAACTTGATTAGTTTTGTGCATTTCATTTATGTGTAAATCACCTCCAGCTACTTTTCCCTTTGCTTTGTGAGCTTGAGATGCTACACACCTGAATTGAAGTTAAAAAATAAGGAAATAAAGAGCTGCATAATCAGTGTTTTGACAAGATTCCTTTTAACTCCAAACTCTTGTTTTCAGATGCTAACAAAACAAAGCCTTAGTGCTCAAAACCCACTTTCCTGATCTGAAAAGCAGTTCTACATTCCCCACCTCATCCAGCATGACTGTTAAAATATTTAATACTGTATTTGTCATGCAGACAAAAAAAAAGACCAAGTCATATTTACTAAGGAGTGAACATTCTTTTTGGAGTTACTGAACCTGCCAATTTTTGATGGCAAGAACAAAGAATGAAGCAAATCCCAAAGTATGTCTGGACCAGCTTTAGAGATCTTGTCTGACCTATGCAGAGGACATAAGGAATGTTTTTCAAGTAGTTTTGCTGACTCCAACTGCCGCCATGTACTTCCCAAATAAAAATATTGTTTTGATTTGGTAATTGATGGGAGTCAGTGCAGCAGAGCTCTGCATTCTCTCAGAGCATGGGTGTCACTGCTTGCAGTGTGCTCACAGCTCCCTGTGCTCCTTCCTGACTGCACTCCCAGCCCAGCTGAGCCCCTGAGCATCTCTGGGAGCCTGGAGCACCCAGAGGCTTGTGAGCAAACCCAGAGTTCTGCCAAACCAACGCATCAGCCACCACATGCAATGTGCTCTCTGTGCCTGCACACCTGGGGATGGCTTCACAGCCTCCCCTCTAAAATCTCCCTCAGTGCTTTTTCCAACAGACAGTGGCAGCCTGCCTGTGCCAGCCACTTGAATTACAACAGCTTATCAAAGAAATCCATCCCACCTCTAAACACCCCTACAATTTTGCCATCATTTCCAATTTTATTCCACGCTCTGCCCTATGTCCGACACAGTCCATGGTGCAATCAGGAGCATTTCAGGGACTTAAGGACTCCCTATCTATACAGGAACATCCATTCTCCCTCCATAAAAGAAAGATGTGTGGGTTACATTACACAAATGTGGGTATCAATTGCAAAAGGAGAAAAAACAAAAAAGAAAAAAACAACTCAAGTCCTGATCTTCCTTTCCAAGTAAACCTCAGACAGAAAAGTGAAGCAAATGGATGCCCAATAAGTAGGAATAGTGGAATTTTGATGCCCAAATGTGGTCATTAGGAATACAGGTTTTCTGTTATTGACTTGGTAAAGAGAGTTAAAAACATCAGAAGAAGTTGGTTGTTGTTTTTGGGGTTTTTTTCTAAGTCTTTTTCAGTGCAGACAGGTTTGCCAAAATCCAACTCTTCCCTGCTTCTGCTACTGGCTCAGCTGTAGTTCCACAAGGAAGCGTGGCTTCAGCCACAGTCTCCTTTCCAAAAGTGTCTGTCCTTTGTACTGCAGATTTGCAGGGGAGTGATTGTGCTGTACTGCTGCCTGCAGACATAAGGGCTCCCCTCATCAGCCGCCCCCCTAAAGGTGGTGGGGACAGGAATCCCTGCAGGCAGTGCTTGCATTCACTGCTCACCTCAAGGCCAGCCTCCTCCCAGGGCATAGCCACAAAGGGAAGAAATTCCTCTCTTTCCTCTCCAGGAAGAAATCCCAACAAGAATTTAAGAGTCAGATCACACAGCTTCACCCCCTCATACACAATTCAGTGGGGTTTCAATATGAGGAATCTTGTCAGAGAGGGATTATACAGAAGAGGTGGAAGGGGAAGAAAACAGAGCTGAAATAATTCAGAACCTTCTCCTTCTCGTTAAAAAGGTCCTAAATGGTTCTCAGAACCATTTCCTTCTCCTAAACACAATTTACTTCTTACTGATATTTATTTTGAGAGCTGGGGAGGAATCTTTCTCCCTGGAGTTCTTTATATCAGGTCCTGATCCTCACAGCCAGCTCTTAGAAAGCACCTCATTTTGCATGGCTGCAGTAGTTTATCCTCTGTGAGGATGGCAGGGCAATAAACCACTGCAAAGCACTCAAGGCTTTGTGGCTGACATACACAGCATATGGAATACACCTTGAAATTTAATGATACAAACAAACCCAGTTTTAATCTCAGAGGAAAACTGGATTGGTCAGTGTATTGGACCTGATGAAGACAGACCTGCCAGCTCAGCTAATGCTGTCTGCTTCTTTTTTTTTTCTTTTTTCTTTTTTTTTTTTTTTTTTTTTTTTTTTTTTGTGATAGAAATGCATATTGCTCTGAAAAAGAGCCAGAGCAGAGCAGAGGCTCCTCTGGCCCTCTGAGAGTCCCCAGTGTTTCAGCCTTTTGGACAGCCACAGTCCAGACAGAATGAGCAGCTGCCTGTTGATGCAAACGCTCACGCTGGAAAAACAGGTGATAATGAATTCTTGAAGCATATGCAAGCATTAAGCAACTACTCCATGAACTGTCAGCAGCTGTTTCAAGAGCCCTGCCCTGCCTGCCACAGGTATTTATTTAAAGCATGGTACCCACCCTGATATGAAGCACATGCACAGACTTAGGCACTGCCCTGAGTCCCTTATGGCTGCTGAGCCAGCCCCTGCCCGCAATTTGTTTGGGAATTTCAAACTACCCAATGTGAAGGGAAGCAAACAAGAAAGGAAGGACCTCAGGAGAAATAACAGGGTCTAATTTCCTTGTCATTTTATAGACAGATCCTTCAAGAGAAACTCATATAGCTGTCCTGGTTTCCAACACTTGTAATATTTTTCTAATATACATTCTGCTCACACAATTAGATGAATCCAGCCTCCATCCCAGCAGGCAGAACTCCCCCACATTCTCACCACAACTGAACCACTTCAGGAATTTTCACTTACAATATGGTTTTATCACCTCAGCCTTGAAGGAATGTGGCACTGGGACATTTTCCCTCATTGGTCAGTGAGTGCCATCTATGTTTTTGGGATTACTTAGAAAGATTCCACCTTTGCAGACCATTCATTGGCATTGTCTGATGTAGTTTAGCTTTTCCCTGTGCTCTGCTGCTGTCTCAGCCATCCCTGCCTCCCCAGATACAGAAAAGAGAGGGACAGTGTGCAAGGAAGTTCTGAGGTTACAGAGGAAGCAGTGACATGACTAGATAAAGGGAAATCACCTGTTCTAAGATCCTAATTAGCATGAATTAACTGCACATCAAACTAGGAATCCAAACAGCAAAGCAGAAGCTCATTAAAAAAGAAAAAAAAAGTCTTAACTTTATTAAAGCAGTTACTGCTAGGTTTGGAAAATAAAAATAAATAAAACCAAAAAAGCAAGGCTCCACAAGTCCCAGCTCAGAATAATTCACATCTGAAACAACTCCATGTCATTAGAAACACTGAATAACACGGTGATCAAAGGCAGTGTCACTGCAATTATTCTGTACAGGAGGATAAGAGGGAGGCCCAGACAACTAACTGTGAGTAATTGGGTTACTCCTTAGGCTTGTTTTTAAACACTGCACTACACCATGTGAATGCTGCAGGTCTCATTTAACTGGGTCACCAAAACTGAGGCAAAAGTCTCCTAACTTAAGGCTAGGAAGTGCAATTTGTATGCCTAACTTCAGGTGATGAGGTGAGAACACTGGGAAGCAAGCCCACACAGGTAAGGACAGGAATTTGGCCCAGCAGATGGAACAGCTCAGAACTCTGCTCCTCAGCTTTCAGGACCTCTCTGTCCTTCCAAATAGGTATTTTTTCCCCCACATAATCCACATTTAGAAGCAACATATATTTAAGATAAAGTAAAGAACAGAGTAAGTGACATGCCCTCCCGAAGTGCCCAGACAACGAGCACCTGCCTGGAAAATTGCAGCCCTCTCCAGCCCTGGGCTCCTGCCAAGCATTTCACGTAGTAATTCAAAGTAAATACCTTTCAGTGGGTAATCCTGCCACAGCCATATCTTGAGGTTCACTGAGGTCAAGGTTCTTAGGCTCAGTTAATGCCAGTGGTGATAGCTTTCCTTTGGCATCCTCGAGGGAGATTTCATGCTCTGAATTCATCTTGCTTGGCTGATTTTCAGCAACAGCAACACCTGCGCATGCAGAATGCTCCCCCTGCTCCATCACAGGGAGGGCTGGAGAGTGATTTCTGTACAGGTGTGCCTCCTGCTCCTCAGTGCTGGTGTTTATAGCTAGGTTTCCCTCAGCAGTGACTAACATCCTTGCAGTACCAGTTTCAGGGATGTCTCTCTGAATTTTTTGATTACCTGTTCTTGCTGAGCTTAACACTGTGTCACTGCTCTCTTTCACCTCTCCCTCAGTCATGCTGCCAGATTCTAGTTTACAGGCAGTTTGCAAGCAATCATCCTGGCTTACTTCAGTTTTTAAGTAATCTATTAACCCATGCATGGTCACGTTCTTTTCTTGCTGTGCATCTTGAGAATTCCCCGATGTTTCCAAGCGTTTCCTATTTACTGCTTCATCCTGTATCAACTGCATGTCACTCTGAGACCTAATGTCATGCACAGAATTGCTGTGAATGTTTGCCCCCTGATTTTCCTCAGGTGGCACCCTGAAACTGTCTGGCAATTCTTCATGGCTGTAAGATCCTCCCGGGACGAGCGTTGGAGCTGCCATGTCAGAGCTGCTCCGGGCAACCTCTGCATCACCGTACTCGCTTTTCTCCTGTTCATTTGGCTTAGGATCCTGGCACTGTGCAGCAGGAAGACTTACATCCTCTTCAGAGGGAGCTGGTTGTGCATTGCACTCTGTAATTAAGTTATTTCCCTCTGTGGCAGCAGCATCTTCTACGTCCCTGCCCTGCCCATCGCCTGCAGAGATAACAGCTCCGGTGGGTTGCTGCTGGCTCTCGGAACACGCAGGGAAGTTCTCAGCTGCTGCCCCATCAAATGGAGCTGGTCCTTGCTTCTTTATCTCTAAGCTTATTAGTGATTCAGGATCAACGCCACCAGCACACACGCCCTCCTCTCTTTCCATCTCACTGCTCTCAGTGGGTTTGCCTGGCTTTCGCAGATTTTCCGCGGCTTGTTCGGCAGATGGAGCGCCATCCAAGCCAGGGACCACTTCTGAACAGCCAGAGGGCTGCCTGCTTTCCTCAGGGTCCTGGAGACTTGCTGGTGGCAGCTGTGCCCCTGTCTTTTCTTGTTGCAGAGGTTTGCCCTGGGCAGCTTCGCAGGAAATCTCAGTAGCTAAAGACAACTCTTGCCCCTCTGCTTCTGAGGTGCCCTCGGGAGCTCCTTCGCCCGCCTTGTTTGGCTCTGAAAAGTTCTCAGCACCACAGAGTCCTGCTGTGTCCTTGGCCACTGGGCTCTGCTTGAAGCCTGCATGGTTTTCAGTCAAAAGCTGGGGTAATTCAGCACTCAGTGTGCTGTGGACAGACTTTTTAAAAATCTGGCTGATGTGCTCCCTGAAGTCTGGGATGCTGGAGCCAATGTCCAAAGAGCTGCAAGTCAGAGCCTCATGCTCCCTTCCAGAGTTCTCTGCAGACTGCTCAGAAACACTGATGTCTGCCCTGGTTATGTTATTATTCTCTTTTGAAAGCTCTTCCATTTTTTCTGAATTCCCAGGTTTCTCTAAGATCTTACCGTACTTGTCATCTACGCAGATATTGGTTGCAATTTCCTCATTACAGCCTCCTCGTGATGATGAAAGGCTCAGCAGCTTCCCTTCTGTAGTAGGGAGTGCTAACAGGGACTCTGCTGAACTGTCACTTTGCTGTTCTTTGAAGTTTAGCTCACTTTTTGTTGTTTTGGATTTAATTGCAGAGATCTCTTTCTTCAGCTTCTCAGAATTGAAGTGTGATAAGTTTCCAGTTCTCTGCCCTACATTCGAAGTCTCTGACAGGGCAAACATTTTGTCTCCATCACCCTGAAAACTTTGGTCTGGACAGTCTTTTTCCCTCACACACATATTCCCTGCAGAGCTGTTTTCTGAGTTTGCTGCTTTACCTGTGCTTACCCTGGGTGAGGGACCTAAGGGTGCTGACACCTGAGGACCTGGGAGACCCTGCAAATTAGAGTTACCTTCTGAGCTGTTTTGGGATGCTGCAACTTCCAGCTCATTATTTAGTGATCCCCCCCCAGTACCCTTGTCCTGGTTGTTTCCAGGTTGCTGGCTGGGATGGCTGAGTGCAGAAATTGTAAAATCTGCTTGACAATAACCAGGCTGCTCTGTTGCATTTTGAGTGCAGCTGGATTTATGTGAGTTATCAGTGGGAATGTCCTCCCTGTGTGCCTGTAATGGTGAAGGAGATCCTTGTGCCCCTGGACTTGCATCAAGCTTTATACTGCTTGTTTCTGGGGCAGAAGCACTGTCCTCACAACTCATCTCCATGTTTCCATCTTTCTGGATGATTCCCCCATCAGCAGTCAGAACATTTTCTGAGTTCTTTGCCATTAATGGCATTTTCCTTTGCATTTCTGGACGAGATATTTGGGGATCATTTTTCTCAGAATTATCAGAAGTACGTGCTATTTCTGTATCTCTTGGCAAAGCCTGTGATGTGTTAGTGGCACTTGCTGAATCCTGTGTCCCTGGAAGAGAGTTTACAGCAGCAGCAGCAGCAGCAGCAGCAGAGCTTTCAGCAGCATTATCCTCTCTCCTGCACACGCTGCCTGGCTGCTCATTCTTTTCAAGTTCTTTACAAAACGTGTCTCTCTGACATGCTGCTTCATGCTGCCTCGCTGAGATCAAAGAATTATCACCCTGCTCGGGCTTGCTGGAGTTGTGCTTACTGCAGCACTTCTCTCCTGCCTGGAGATGGGTTTTGTTTTCCTCCGTGCAATCTCGCAAATTAAGCGCGGTCACACCAGGAGCGTTCTGCCCGTGTTTGCTCACGTCCTCAGCTCTGCTGTCATCCTTGTCCTGCTCTTTTGGCCTGTCAGAGCCACTCTGGGGCAGTGCTGGACCTGGCACAGGAGGTGGTTTGTCAGGGTTGTTTGAAATGTCCGGAGGTGTTTGTGGTGCGTTGCTGCGATTGTCTGGGTCCGACCACTCGGGTTGTGGTGCCTTTCCCCTGTGCTGCTGATCAGCTGCTCTGCTGGCAGCTGGCAGCCTGCCCTGGTGCTCCTGCTGGTCAAGTTCTGTGTTTGAACTCCAGCCACTGTCACCAGCAGCAGACAGTGACTGCTCTGCGTGCTCTGCTTGGGGAGGAGCTGCTGGAGCACCTTCATTTTCCTGCCCCTCTGGGACACTGCACTCCTCTGAAGAGCTGCACGTGTCCCTCTCAGAGGGGCAGCTGTTTGCAGTGACGTGGCTGTCACCCCTTTCCTCCATGTGAACTTGGTGATCAGTAAGTCCTGAAGTGCTGACTGCAGTTTTGGAGGGTTCTGAACCAGCCATCTGTGTATTTCTGTGACTTTCTGCAGCCACTTGCTCCAGCTGAGCTGGCACATCCGATTTACCTTTACTTTTCTGAGCCAAATCTTCATCCTCCACAGAACTTTTCACTGCAGTTTGGTGCTTCCCTTGTTGAACACCCTCATTTTGGTTTCCATCC
The DNA here is from genome assembly GCF_000277835.1 of Geospiza fortis. Classification (NCBI taxonomy): domain Eukaryota; kingdom Metazoa; phylum Chordata; class Aves; order Passeriformes; family Thraupidae; genus Geospiza; species Geospiza fortis. The sequence continues at coordinate 413,991 of NW_005054369.1, read as the reverse complement.
CCAGCACTGCTGTGTGCAGCTGCAGGTTCCTGCTCTGGATCTCTGTGAGGTGCCTTGGTGATGGGACTGTTCTGTTCTTTGGTTTCCTGTGAGGCCTCCTTGGTTTGTCCCATAGTCCCTGCCAACTCATTTAAGGCCTGGAGATCGAGTTTTAATTCAGGCATTTTTGCACTTTCTCCTGACTTGCTGGAGCTCTCAGGCTTGTCTTGACTCTCAGCTTTGCGTTCAGATTCCAGCACAGCTTCTCTAGCAAAAGCCTTTTCCCAGGACTCATCCTGCTTACTCTGCTTGATATGATTGTTCCCAGGGTGGAGGAGCAGTGAACTGTGTGCACCATCAAAACAAACCTTTTCAGTCCTGTCACAGTCTGACTGGTCCCAAGTTTTGCCTTCTGCCTCAGTGTTAGAGCAATCAAAACTCCCTGGGCATTCCTCCCTTGCCAGCTGTGGGGAAGCCACGAGTTTCTCCTCCAGGCCATGTGGGGCAGCTGTTTTCTCTTTGCTCATTTGTTGTTCAGGTTCACAACCACAAGGCTGGGAATTCCCTTTGGATAATTTAAAGTTACTTTCCAAATTCAGAGGCTTTCCCCCACCTTCTTCCCCCAGGTCACCTGTTGAAGGGTTTTCACAAAGATTGAATTTTTCAGGATCGTGTTCCAGCTGCGTATTTTCCATGTCCTGGTGGTGGCTACTAACAGAGCTCAATAATTGTTTTCCTGCCCCACTTGAGCCCTGAGGAAATTCACTTGTTTCTGACACTTGGGCATCCTCTGTTCTGATTCCATTTTTTCTTCCTGTTACATCCACCCCCGTTTCTTTTTGATACAGCTCTGTGGATCTGCTCAAAGAAGTACTTAATGCATATTCTTCCAGTAATAATCTTTTATCTACCACTGAATTTTCCTTGGTGGGACTGATAATGCTTTCTGTTTCACAAAGGGTGGTGCTTTCTCTAGACACATCATCAACTTTTATGATTTCATTGCTATTGGCTTCTTTTGGGCTTTCAGTTGTGACAGCTGATTTTTCTTCTTCCTCTCTCTCAAATGATAAAGGCACACTGAACTGCTCAGCACTAACAAGCTCATCCTGCTTTTGAAGCTCTCTTTGAAAAAAGGGTTTGTTTTTTTCAGAGGCTGTTTTCACTGCTTCTCTCCTCACTGGATATTGAGATTCATTTCCAGGCACATATTCCCTCGAAGGCTCTTCAGGCTTTGGTACCAGGAAGAGATTTGGAGGGCTAGAAGGCAAATCTGACATTAAAGCACAGGGTTCTGATTGCTCCCTTTTGCTTCCACATAGAGCTGGATTTGCCTCATTCCCTCTAGCTGTTGTTTCAGCCCCCATCTGTAGATTACAGATCTCACTGAAGCCCTGAGCATTCACAATTGCTCCAAAATTTTCACCGTCTGAGCCTCCTGTTGCTGGATAATTTGGGATTAAGGTTTCCTTTTTCATTAGCAGACCCTCTCCACCATCTGTGTTCTGTCTACCTTGCTGCATTACTGCCTGCAGCTGACCTACTTCCAAAACTCCTCGCTGCTGCTGCTCGGCCTCCTGAGCAGTAAAATAATCTCCTGCTGCTTCACCCTGGGGAAACGTGCTGCCATGTGGCTCCCTCCTGCCACCCAGCTGCTCATCCTGCTGGAGTGATCCTAATTCACCCAAACCCACTGCTGTGAGTGCAGGGCTGGGCTCCTGTGGCGTTCTGGGCTCATTCTGGCTGGTTTTGGTACAGGAGGCAGCAGTATTGTCCACATGTGCTGATCCCTCTTCTTTGTCCTCCCCTGGACCCGGTGATGGCTGTGCTCTGTGGCAGTCTGAGGGGTGTGATTTGTCACTGCTGCCTGTGACAGGTCCTTTGGCACAGTCTGTGGCAGGCAGGATTCTCTCCCTTGCTTCAGCAGAGTGCTTTAAGAAATCAGAGTCTGCTTGTCCTCCTTGCTCTCGCAAGGCAGTGCTCTGTCCCGTCCCCTCTGGAGACCCCAGGCTGGAATTTGGGCTGGAATTTGGGCTGGAGAGCTCTTCAGCACTGTGGCTACTGATGCTGCCAACAATGGAAACGTTTATTTGTTTCATATCAATAAAGAAGCAAAGAAATAAGAAGAAAAGAATAAAAACCGTTTTGTGGCGCTGATGTTTCAAAGCCATGCAGTGCATGCACTGAGAAGCTGATAATCTGCTTTCAGCAGTTAAACCAGCAGATGAACAGTGATTTAAATGCTCATTACTCTGTGAAGTATGTTGCCAATGTTACCTGAGAGCCACCATGCTCATGGCATGCATTTTAACCACTCCAAAATCTCAGGTAAGTGTGGGGAGAGGGGACACGCATCTGACAGACTAAAGGAGCAACAGGGGAGAAATGGGAAAAAAAATAACACTGGGAAAACCCACAGCACCTCAAAGAAAGGCTTTTTGTTTCTGCTTCTGAGAGACTACTTTGGCAGAGCTACACAGTAAGTGCTGTTATCTGGCTGTACTCGAGTGTGCAGCAGAAGATTAAGAAGAGCCCATCTGCTGAATGTTTTCTCCATCTAATCAGCACAGTTGATTCTCACCAAAAGGTCAGAGGGCTCACCCTGCCCAGTGTGGGATGCTGCTGTGCCACCATCCACACCCAAATGATGAGCTCATTTCATTGCAGCATTTGCTTGCAGTGCATCCAAGCTATAACCCTTGGTGTGATCTCTTTCTCCACCCATTGAAGATATGATAGAAAAAACAGAACCAGAGATGACTAACTGCAAGAAGGAAAAGTTATTTTAAGTATTTTTCACTGTGTGGACCTCATTTTTTTCCCCACACTGGGGTTTGTAGGTGATGATATAGGTTAATCTTGTTCTCTCACTCACCTTCCATGCCTGGGCATGGGAATATGGAGAGAAACATCTTTTTCAGACTGGATGTAGGATTGTACAGAGGAGCAAGGGGCAGAGTTTACTTGACATGAAATAATGAATCCCAAGCAAAGCAGGACACAGAAAACACGCTGCCAGGTGCTGGTCAGTGCAGAGCTGCACAAGGAGAGGGGCTCAGAGCTTTGCCACAGCTGAGCAGTGACAGGTTACGTTTCAGAAATTCCAAGTCCCCTTTAGATTGGACCTAGAAAAGATGCTTAAAACACCTCGTGTACAGCCAAGCATAGATTGGATTTTAAGTAATCTCCAGAAATCTGAGAAGCCTCTCTCTGCTTCTCTGCCCAAGTTTTACACAAAATACTTGATGGAGGAGTGAGTCAGTGCCCAGCTCTGGGGTCCCTGCAGATTAGGTTTGTGTTTATGCAATCACAGCACCTTGGGCTGTGCTGCCAAGCACAAAATGCACTTCCAGCTGGGGCCAAGCCTCCTTCTTATTCTGAGAACTGCCCAACAAACAATTTCTTTAAGGACAGCTGCACCTAAAGGTGAATATGAGTCTGTCTTAGGTCCTAAAAACCTCCTTCAGAGTCATTGCAGTGGAAAACAAAGTGGTCTTTAAAGAGCCATTGAAATTTGCCTATATTAAGGCTAACCCTCAAATCTAAGGTAAAATATAACTTACAATTCCTATATAGTTCAAACAAGTTTCAGCAATGCTTGGCATGGGTTTGAACATTTAATTCATAGCACCAGTACATTTTATT
>NW_005054369.1:406846-410319 GCF_000277835.1 Geospiza fortis | reverse complement strand
TTTGTGAAATTTATGGGAATACCAGAGATGGCAACAGAATATTTGGTGTCTGTTGGATCACTGACAGCACAGGGCATGAACAAACAACAGGGAGATGCCAGGAGGTTTTCCCCAAGCAAGGAATACACTTTATTATTGACATTAATTTTGCACTCAGGGAAGCTGTATTAGAAGAGGAGGGACAGAAACCACAGCACTGAACTGGGGAGGGGGTGGAGAAGTGGGAGTCACTTGTTGTTCAGGCTTTTTGCTGTGTTGCAGGTCTATCTTCTTACTGAGTAAATTGCTCATTAGCAGTTTTGTGCCCAGGGTTCTTCACCCTGGAAGCCAGCTCCTGTCAGGGATGTGGTGATCAGGAGGAGAACAGAACCAGGTGGGGGTTGAGGGGGGAAAGCTCCTCTACCCTCTGTGAAACTGAGCACTGGAAGAAGTAGAAAACACCATCCACAGTTATAATTGCTCCTTATCATTTATCTTTAATCTCCGATTCTTTCCTTATCATTAATCCTATCTGTCAACTGAGCTGGTAAATGCACAGTAATAAATCTGTGATGGAAATGTTGGTAATGTTCGCTATATAGAGCATTCATCATCATATATTTGCATTTTTCAGATTTCATCTGACTCAATTTTCTCTTAAGACTTTTACACACGACTTCTTTGTTACATTAGACTTCTGTTTGCAGCTATTAAATATGAAACAGTTCCAGACACATCTGGAGTGGTTAAATATTCTTGATGACAATATCCAAACCCATGAACTATCTAGTGCCATAGTGGTGTCAACCTTGTCAAGAGTTATAGTAATAAACTTGTGACTTAGCAGCTTCAAGGGAGATGGCAATCCTATCAACTAAGTTCAGCATTATGAATCAATCAAAACAATTTTTCTGGTATTCCAAAATGCTGAAATGTTGTTCATTTTACTGAGGAGCAGATGAAGGAATTGGGACAAGTTTGTAATTAATGTATGCTGAAGAGAATTAAAATGGGAGTGCTGGCACGGGCTGTGACAGTGAGTTGAACTACCACTGTTAGAGGGGAGTAGCACAGATTCATCATCTTGCTGCTGCAGCTCGCTCAATGTTTTATTCAGAACACAACAGAACTGAAAAGTCTGAGTTTTCATTCAGCAGGGCCCAGGCTGACCTGTCTGGGATATCTCTATTTATATTTCTCCCTCTGATGGAGCTAACAAGGAAAATTATTCAGGGAACATATCCTACATCTTCCTTTTCATTATTTGCAATCTTGCTTTTCTGCCTGCAAGGCATGCTGGGGTTAGACAAACATCTGTTGGGAATGCCTTAAGCACAGTTGATCCTGCTTTAGGGCAGAAGGATGGACTGGATGACCCCTTAAGGTCACACCTAGTCCCATTATCTTCCACTCTTTTTAAAGGGAATAACGCTACTGGGAAATTACACCACATGCTGAGGATAATTCCCCTGAGTAAAACCCAATCTACATTAAATCAATAATTACTTTCAGGGAACATGTATTTTTAGACAACCCATTTAATACAATCAACATAAAGCTATAGCCCTAAAAGTTGGTATTTTTAAACACAGGAAAATAAAGTATGGTCTCTTCTGTGGGTAATCTGACCTAGCTCAATATTATTAAGGGGAAAATTCTTTCCTATTTAAAACAAAACATGCAAATGACAAAGCGTGGAAGAACATTTGAGTTCCTCATAGTTCATGCAGAGTTTAGGGCAGAAAAAGTCATTTTGCTGTGAATAATTGCTGCATGTGATGGATGATGTTAAGAAAAGAGAAAATTCAGTCATGCAAAGTCATAGGTGCATCTATAGCTTGAAATTTGGGTGTCCCACCGCACTCAAGAATTGCCAAAGGAAACTTTCCCTCATCTTAGAAGTTAAGAATTTGCAATTTCAAGGCCCTAACATACTGAGCATATGAATATTTTACTTCCAGTTAAAACATCAAATAATGAGCTAAATCTTTACATGCCTGAAACATTTGTTTTGCATAAACAATTATTAACAACTCACTTGTTTGGAAGCGCAAACTTAGCAATTAATTTTTAATAGCTGCAGTTAACCTCTTCCACCATCAGAAGATATTATGGCAAGTCTGAGTTTTCCTGGAAAAATTTAGGAGTTCTGCCCAGTTACTAAGCTGTCTATTAGGAGAGCACTGCCTGCTCTGTGTTTAGGGTGTGAAGCTATAAATGATGTTAAGAAATCGATGACTTTTGGTGCACATCCCATAAATAATTCCAGATTAAGAGCCATACCCAGTCTATCAACCATTAACACTTGAAGTCACAATTCCCATTCTTCTGTTTTGTCATCCACAGCAAAGACAAAGGAGATAAAACCAGCAGCAGCCAGACAAAATCTCTGGCATTTAGCATTTACTATCTGAGTGGGAGTGTGTGTGGAAAGGGGGTTTAGAGATGCCCAAATATGATAAATGTACTGGATAAACAACAAGAAATGAAGAAATGAAGATATCAGAAAATTGTAGAGTGTGTGTGGAAAGGGGGTTTACAGATGCCCAAATATGATAAATGTACTGAATAAACAACAAGAAATGAAGATATCAGGAAAAGAAGATACCAGAAAATTGTAGATAATTCAAAATTTCCATTTCTAATTCCTTTTTTCCCATTCTAAAACATGCAGTAGTTATTGAAAGGACAGGCAGCCCTCCCGACCCAGCCACACATGTGAGGGAAAAACATCCAGTGCCAAAGGCTCTGGATCCCAGAGGTGACATTCGGCTGCCATCCACGCTGATGTCACTGTGAGCCTGGGTGATTACACTCCCAGGAGCCTGAAATCTGAGCATGAATTTAGAAAGCACCAAGGGGAACAAATGCACAGCCAGCTCTGCAACCACAGCACATGTAGAGCTGCCTCCCAAATGTTTCTGTTCTCTTTCCACTGACACATGAGAGATCAGTGCCTACATTTTGAGTTTATGCATTTGGACACAGTGTGCTGGAGCACTTGAGTTAAGGAATCCTGCATTTTAATCTGTCCCTAAGAGCTACTGAGAGTCAGTGAGGAACATGGAATTCATTTCCATATTCCCGTTCAAAGACAAAACAAAACAAGGCAAGTGACAGTTTTAGAGACAGAACAATTCACTTTTTGAACTTTTCAGTGTAAACAAGCAGATGAGAAATCCATCATCGCTGAAGGGCTGCTAACAGCAGCCAGGCTCCCCCACCCTCCCTGTGCATCTAAGCTTTCAGGAAAAAGTAGGAAGCAGGAATAATGATCTATACAGTGCTCTAGGGAGCCATCCTCCCTTTCTCCCCCACCCCCAGTCACTTTTCACCTCCTTGTTCCATACACAGAATAAAAGGCAGGCCCTGCAGTATTTTAAGTATGACCAAGTGAAATTATTCTAACATGAAAGAGGTAAGCTGTGCTGCTGCTGCAGCAAGCAGGCCCAGGCCTCCCATTCCATTCCAGGAGTGGCTCCTGGTCTCCATCT